>NW_016157964.1:0-207 GCF_001687245.7 Rhagoletis zephyria
TTTATTTTCATTAGAAGCACCCTGTGTTCGCTTGCCAAATGGTTGCATAAATTTAGGCATATGCATAGTAAGGGGAAATGCGCTACAATCAGAGAACGTTTATAAACGTTCTCTGCTACAATTGATTATTAGCCGTCATCGATTCGCCATCAGTTAGCAAGTGGCGAAACGAACGAACTCAATGAGGTACAACCAAACTTGCTATCG
>NW_016157964.1:3381-14249 GCF_001687245.7 Rhagoletis zephyria
CAAAATGCGATATCTCAGTGAAAAATGAAGATATTTCAGCAAACTCAACGGCATTTAAAAGAGAAAGACTTATACTTTAAAATACCACGTCTACTTTTTTATGAAGAGCAAAATCTTCGTAGCTACATAACCTCAAAACTGGGCAAAAACAGCGTTTTTTGCACTTTTAGGTTAGGATATCTCAAAGTCCTGACGTGATAGAGCAATTTAAACCCCGGATTCGGATTCTACGCAAAAAATTACTTCGGAAATGACACTACACTTTTATAGAACATTCCGAACCCATTTTTTTGCAGACCTGTGTTATTNATGACCCTACACTTTCCTAGAACAAAACGTTGTTGACCTGTGTAATTGTTGCAAGCATTAATTTTGAATAAATTAGATTTAATATTTACTGATTTATCGACGATTTTGTATTTCTCTAAATTACCGTTATATGGTATGTGGGCGTGGTTCATGTCTGATTTAAAAAATTTACGGCTGTGCTAAGTTTGGAAGAAATTGGTGCAGCGGTTACCATGATATACACATGTAACCATAAGTGGGCGTGGCTACGCCCATTTTCCAAAAATTTATAATATTCTTATTTTTTGTCCGAAAATTATTGTAAATATCAATTTTGAGTGTATTATCGTCAGTAGTTACTAAAATATCACAGTTTTATTTTTTCTGGAAATTACCGTTATATGGGAAGTGGGCGTGGTTGCAGTTCGATTTCNGTATTTCTGGAAATTACCGTTATATGGGAAGTGGGCGTGGTTACAGTTCGATTTCGCCCATTTTCAATATCAACCTACCTTGGATAAATGGAAACCTACATACCAAACTTCGTTGAGATATCTCAATTTTTGCTCGAGTTATCGTGTACACGGACGGACGGACAGACGGACGGGCGGACGGACAGACCGACATGGCTTTATCGACTTCTCTATACTATCTATATCTATCTCGATTCGTTTTGGCTGTTACAAACAACCGTTATGTGAACAAAATTAATATACCCTTGTGCACAAGTGCGCTCGGGTATAAAAACGTTTAACATTAATGATCCAGATATAATGAAAGTGTTGTGTTATCATTTGAGCTATGGTTTTTTTAGTCTGTGAGTATGAGTATTAGGGCGGGTTGATTTTTTTTTAAATTGTATAGCGAAAACGTAAACTAAATAAAATTCTAAGAAAATTCTCCGAAGAAACCATGTATCNTCCCATTTTCAATACCAACCTACCTTGGATAAATGAAAACCTACATACCAAACTTCGTTGAGATATCTCAATTTTTGCTCGAGTTATCGTGTACACGGACGGATGGACAGACGGACGGCTTTATCGACTTCTCTATACTATCTATATCTATCTCGATTCGTTTTGGCTGTTACAAACAACCGTTATGTGAACAAAATTAATATACCCTTGTGCACAAGTGCGCTCGGGTATAAAAACGTTTAACATTAATGATCCAGATATAATGAAAGTGTTGTGTTATCATTTGAGCTATGGTTTTTTTAGTCTGTGAGTATGAGTATTAGGGCGGGTTGATTTTTTTTTAAATTGTATAGCGAAAACGTAAACTAAATAAAATTCTAAGAAAATTCTCCGAAGAAACCATGTATCTAAAATAAAATCCTAATCCGCGCCTCTCGACTTGAAAATTTATATTGGCCGCCTTTGCCAAAAAAATAAATGTTAGAAAAAATAGGTTTTTCCAAAGAGAAATCGAATATTCTGAATAAAATTGTTTAGTAAGGTAGTTCTTCTGCACTTTATATTTTTTCTACACTCAAAATTTTTTTTCATTAAAAAACTAACTTCTAACTATTTTTTATATAGAACGCAAATCAGAGGAGATGCAAATTGGGGTTCAACTGCTTTTTTGATAATTGAATATTTTGATTAGTCTCAAAACAAAACCTGTATTGCATAAACTATAATATAATATAATAAAACATAATATATTTCAAAAAAAGAAAATAATTTTAGCGAAAGAAGAGGAAAAAAATTTTTAAGTCGAGAGGCGCGGATTAGGTTTTGCTTTTAGACCCATGGTTTCTTCAGAGAATTTAATGTAGATTACGCTTTGCTATACGATTTTTAATTTTTTTATGTGTATACATCTTTGGTTTCGGTAGGGGTAAAATTTGCGAAGCTGTAACGCATATCCCAGCACAAAATTTCGAAGGGCTTAACATGTGTATTTCAGCATAAAATGTTTATTTTCATTAGAAGCACCCTGTGTTTGCTTGCCAAACATANCTTCTTCAGAGAATTTAATGTAGATTACGTTTTTGCTATACGATTTTTAATTTTTTTATGTGTATACATCTTTGGTTTCGGTAGGGGTAAAATTTGCGAAGCTGTAACGCATATCCCAGCACAAAATTTCGAAGGGCTTAACATGTGTATTTCAGCATAAAATGTTTATTTTCATTAGAAGCACCCTGTGTTTGCTTGCCAAACATATGCATAGTAAGAGGAAATGCGCTCACATTGATTATTACTTCCGATTATTTAAACTCCGCACATGCATTTTGATATTCGTAGATGGTTTAGTTGTCTATTTGGATAAAAAAGCAAGACGAAAATTTAAAAAAATACTGAAATCCTTTAAAAAAGCATCGGGTAAAATCCTGCAACAAGAACTGCATTTACATGAACCACAGATTATATCCCGAAAATAAAAACTAAATTTACAATAAATAGAAATGCTCAAACTATAAGCTCAAAAACAATAACTGATGCGGTGTTTCCAAGATATTTCAACGCCCTTGAGTGACAAGTATATACAAGTATATTTTATCAATCATACCGATAATTTCATGTATTAAAATAATTAAAAATGAAAATGAATAAAAAAATTAAATCAGCAAAATGAATAAAATTAAGTGAAATTAATGTTTAATTTCTAACCTAACCTACATTTGTATGTATGTAACTGAATCGCCTAATAAAAGCTTTACATATAAAAAGATTATCCTAATTTTCGAGCTTAACTCCCTAATCTTTTATTAGAAAAAGAGATTAGCCATGCAAAATTATAATTAAAAATATCTTAGATTAAACCGATAACTTTTTGGTGTCCAAAATAGTTTTATCGATTATACGTGCGAAGAAGAGGAGGAATGTCAAATGTTAAAGTAAACAAAAATTGACCCTAGTAAGGAAAATAGGTTTGTAAAGGTATTTTTAAAAACTATTCAGTTAAAATATATTTAAATGGCATAATATGTGTTGCAGAAAAAAGTGACCACGGTGGCACAGAGAAGAAGTTTAACTTTTCCTCGAGTTGTGTGAATAACAAGCACAACCAATTTGACAGCTAACGAGCTTTGATTGAGATTATATTTATATGTAAACGTACGTTTATGCTTCGCCGTTCGCATATGTATACCAGACATCTGCAGCGGGTGCATGATTTTCGTGTACACTCGATCATCTAACAAAACCCGTTTTGCATCGTTCTCTGTATACGAGCAGAAGTATTGTTCGTTATCGACTGAGCTCAAGACGAACATGTTGGCCACAACACCCGATTGCTTTTCATACATACTTGATTGGGTTCGGGTGCTTTGCAGCTCAATATACCCGGGTGTTCGAGTTTCAACCCGAGTGTGCACAAAATTTTCTTGATTGGCTTATGACGTTTTTGTTTCTACAAAAAATGTTGCCTTCTCATCGCGGTGTTCTTAGTTTTTGTGCGTAGAGGGTAAAGAGAAGGTTGAATTTTTCGGTAGTTTGTTTAAGTGTACATTTAACCATTTCTTATATTTTTGCTCATACAAAATGCGGCATCACGACGCCTACATCCATTTAGGTATAAATGTGTGTAGATCGGCAATGACCAAGCCCTATACACTCGGTGCACATTTATTTTTTGTAAAAGTACTTATGTACCTACATAGTTTTAGGCTGTGTTCTAATATATACACACACAGCTTTCCACGCGAAACTATACGAAATAGATGCAAAAACATTTTTGTCTACTTCGCTTCTAATTTTTTCATTGCGTATGCACAAGCACAAAGCAACAACATTTTCGTATGCTTTGTGGGAACATATTGGCCCCAGTTACCTTCAGCTTAAATTTCTTGGTTGTCCTGCATTTTATCGCAATGTTCGGGTGTCCGTTTCATTGTTACACAAATTTTCGGGTTAGCTGCGGGTGTCCGAGTGTGGTGTTCGCTTGTGCTCAATTTATAGCGAGGGTGATCGAACAGACTCGTTCGTAACCAAAGCAGCTGTCGGGTATGCATCTCGATCGAACACATAGTAGCCGAGTGTGGCGTTCGCTTGTGCTTGATTTTTAGTGAGTGTGATCAAAAAGGCTCGATCATACTCAAAGCTGTTCTCTGATGTATACACATCAAATTTCATGAGTACCTAGTACTCACGCCTTTTTTTTCTTTTTCATTTTTAATTCTTTTAATACATGACATTATCGGTATGATTGATAAAATATACATGTATATACTTGTGACTCAAGGGCGTTAAAATATCTTGGAAACACCGCATATAGGTAGATTTTCAAGTTTTATGCGGCAAAAAATATTTTATTGCCTCTATCTACTCAAAATTGTTTATCAAATGTAAAATTTAAATAATTTGTATTACAGATAGGTTATATTAATAAAATATATATATTAGCCAATAATTTACTTTTCAAATATATTGACTACTTTTATTTATAAAATGTGTGTACACTATCATTGGTTAATTAGTTTTCGCTTTCAGAATCTTCGCTGGCCTCAAACTATTCCTTTGTCACATCTTTGACAACGGATTTAGAGGGTAACAGCAGCTTTATTGTGTCTGGGGAAAACGATTAGATATTTTTTCTTTTTTTGGTCATGAACCGAAATACTGCTTAAAAACGAGTCCGAGCTCATCAACAGCCGGTTATATATGTCACGGTTACATACTTCACGAGAAAACTTCCGGGAATAATTTTCTCGGTAGTGTTTGTTGTGGGCCTCTTGAGCCTCCCAGATAATTGTCCTATTGTTAATAAGGAATTAGTATCTTGTGTATTGTGGGTGTCATAGGATGCCATGCCGTCGTCGATTCGCCATTTCTCGCTCGCTATGTTTGAGCTCCGGTCGCTTAACGAAAAATTTTGCATGTGAAAGCAACAACAAAGTTAGCTAGCACGGATAGACGATAGCAAGTTTGGTTGTACCTCATTGAGTTCGTTCGTTTCGCCACTTGCTAACTGATGGCGAATCGATGACGGCTAATAATCAATTGTAGCGCATTTCCTCTTACTATGCATATGCCTAAATGTATGCAACCATTTGGCAAGCGAACACAGGGTGCTTCTAATGAAAAAAAAAATTATGCTGAAATACACATGCTAAGCCCTTCGAAATTTTGTGCTGGGATATGCGTTACAGCTTCGCAAATTTTACCTCTACCGAAACCAAAGATGTATACACATCAAAAATTAAATATTTACAAACTTGTTTAAAATATCCAAAACTTGTATAGGACAGCTAAATTTTAATTGAAAACAAGTAAAGAAGTATAAAATCGAGCGAAACCGAACTTTATATACCCGGCGCACGTATCAAAATATCGTTTTTTCACCTTTCAGAAACTGCATGATAAGGAAGAGTATTTTTCCCGCTGTCAAACAGTCTCAATAATATGCTATCCGATTCGAAATAATTTGACCAAATTTAGTGGAAATCGGTAAGGCGGTTATCGATATACTTATGTAGTCATAATGGGTGGTGCCACGCCCATTTAACAAAAATCAACAATCTTGTGTCTTGTTAAAAGATTGTTGTAAGTTGGCATGTTTAGTTATTGGAATATCGGAGTGTTCGTATGCCTGAAATATACCGTTATATGGTAAGTGGCAGTAATTTTAGTCCGATTTCAAAAATTTTCAACATATTGCTTTTTTGCGCCAATGGTGCTAAATTTGCCGAGTTTGGTAGAAATTGATAAATCAGGTACCGAGATACACATATGTGTGCCACGCCCATTTTCCAAAAATTTCCCTAAATATCATTTTCTTCTCGATTTCGAGTAAATTAGCTTAAATAGTAACTAATTTATCGCACTTTTCGTATTTCTGTAAATTACCGTTATATGGATGGTGGGCGTGGTTCTTGTCTGATTTCAAAAATTTTCAACCGGTTTCTTGGTGAGGCCCTAAGAAATGTTTGCACCGAGTTCGTAAAGGGAGTACAGAGAAATAACATTTCACCATAAGTGGGCGGTGCTACGCCCATTTCAAAAAAATTTCATAACCGTCTTAATTTATGCCAAAATTCTACTTCAAATACCAACTTTCAACAATTTGGATCTAGTATTTGCGGAGATATCTTAGTTTTTGCAAATTTCGAAAATACCGTTATATGGAAGGTGGGCGTGGTTATCGCCCGATTTTGCCCATTTTCAATCATAACCTACCTTGGATAAAAGGCAACCTACTTGCCAAATTTCGTTGACATATCTAAATTTTTGCTACACGCACAGACGGACAGGCGGACAGACGGACGGACGGACAGACATGGCTCAATCGATTTCTCTTTTCATTCTCAGCATTTATGTGTACATTTGTCTATATCTATCTCGATTCGTTTTGGCTGTTACAAACAACCGTTATGCGAACAAAATTATAATACCCTTGTGTCCAAGTGCGCTCGGGTATAAAAGCAATGAGATTATGAAGGACCTAATTTCTGGTTCCGAATTAGAAAACGAAATCAGGCTCATTATATAAAAAAAAACGAATTTATTTTAATGAAGGAAAATAAATAAGAATGAGCTTTAGTCTTACCATACGAAAACTATCAGGCAATTTGTATTGCGGTCAAACATCAAATATTTGTTTTGGATTATTTATTATCGGTGCCTCGAATGCTGTTCATACGTGTGGTAGCGCACGCGCACCAGTACTTGATTTTTTTCTGATAATCTGATCTGATCTGATCTGAGATTAGGTGTTAATGCTCTATATGCAATAATAAAAATAAACCAAACAAAAGCAAAAAAAAACTCAAAATTCACTCACTCACCTTTGCCAGCTAGCAATCACAGGTAGCAATGTTTGCGATTAATCGATAGATCCGCGAATAATTATAAAAATCAAATCACACATTAATATTTAATTTTTTACTGTATTTTTTATTCGGCAAATTTCTTTAAAAAACGTCAATTTCGCAGTGACACGCGGTACATAAAAATATGATGAAATATTAAACTGCCGGCAATTTAGTATATTGAACGAAAATATTCGTATATTGTACGGATTTAAAAACATGTTTCTGCATTAGTACTATGTACGAAATTATTTAATAAATAAAACGAATACAGAATTGCAGATTTCATATATTTTAGAACCAAACGTAAATATTAAGAATGCCTTCCTACAATATACAAAATTATTGTTACAGGGATTTGTTCGGTAATTTATGCATGTCTTTTGCAAAACAGACGAAAGTTTTCATAAATTGTTCTAAAAAATTGCTTTACGTAACTCCTTTCTTCATATTTACAAATGGTTCGTAAAATCTTGTTTCGTTGTGAAAAATGTGTTCGTATAATGAACGAAAGTTTCGTACATTTTACAAAAATCAAGACTATGAAAGTTTTTAGTAGCATTTTTACGAAATATTATTTTCAGTGCAGCAGTCAGGGATAATTGCCACATCAATTTGAACGGCGATAAAATTAAAATAGGGCTGTTCAATTTTGCCGACAGTGCGGTCTCGTAAAATTTTACGTATCCGGAAACGAACGGAAAAAGACTACAATTTTCATTCATTTACGTATCCAAAAAAAGTTCAAAAGAGTGCGTTTTCCCTACTCGGAAACGAACAAAAGGCGACTTAAATGTTCATTCATTTTCGTATCCGGAAAACGTTCGAAAATTATGATGTTATTTGAAAGCAATAATTGTATTTTATTTGTTTCAGCTGAACATTTTAAAGCATGTAAACGTAGTCGGCAGTGGCTTTCAAAAGCTGCCTTAAAGCATCTGGGAATTGCAGAAAATACGGAAATTCGGGTTCTAGAATAAAGGTGTAAAACTTGATTTTCGGGACGCAGAGGGTTGTGAAATTACCGGTACCTTATGGTTGTCAAAATTTTTTTAAACTTAGAGAAGCGAACATTTTTGGGCCTTAATCAAACTACTCCTAATCGTTAGTATCTCATCGTTATATATTGGGAACTGTGGGACTCGGTGACTTATGAATTCAAATAACGTTAACATGGGGGATCAGCAAAGTTTATTTATTACTTTTTGCTTTCTCGCATTCGACTGCTTTTACTTAATATGATAAATTATCCCCTTCAAGTTGTTATCTCCTCTTTCCAATAGGCATTGACTGCAGTTAAGACTGGGTGGAAATTAACTCTTACTCTGAAATAAGGTGCGCTAAGGTCCTCAGCGCCGGGGCGTCTTAATTTTTTTGTAACTTGGCACTCGTCAGGTGAATTTTCGGCTGTCACTGTAATTTGAGCAAATTAAGCAGACGGAAGGGCAGAACTCCCAAAACCCCTACCTGCGTTCGCCCCTGATACTGAATTATTTAAATTGATACAAATTATTACTAATAAAATTAAATAAATAATTATTTGATATTTCCGGATTTATTGGATATATATGTACTTATGTAAGTTTTAATTTTGCGAGTGCATAACTTGCTGGATGCAAAAGCTCGGCATTGTTTATTTCGTATGCGAATGCGAATGTTAAAATTAATGCGGAAGCTCCGCGTTTGCGAATGCGAATATCCACAAAGTCCCTAATATATGTATGTATACATGTTCGAGCAAGATTAAGAACATCGCCATTGCTTCACTCGAGTGCATTCTTGCGATAAACCAGACAGCGTGCTCCCACAACTATCCGTATCCAAGCGTCAGCTTTTCAATGAACATATTATGTATGTAGAGCAGCGATGGGCAGAGATGGTAACATGTTGTGGTATTTTTGCAAATGAATATGATCTGCAATGAACACATGTATGTAGTCGACTACATTTTGGTAAGAATGAACCCAGCAAAAAACACGATTACCTCAGAAATTAAAATGGAATCGAATTTGACGATGGGAATCGCTTACCCTTTCGCTTCAAGAAGGTATTATTTTAACATGGGCATGTCATTGGCCGTAAGTCCTTACATGCAGCATTACCTTCGAACGAAGGGAGAACGCATGGATAAACAGAATCCAGAGAAGCGAACAAAGAATGCCTTACAGAGAAACTAATGTAGAATGCCTACATAAATACATTCTTATGTATGTATATTAAATTTAAAACAGATTGTCTTACAAAATTGAAATTTATTAAAATTACAATAAATCAGTTTTTATACATACATATATGTATGTATTTAGGTACTTAGATCTTTTTTAAAAATGGGTATGTACATACCAGAGAAGCGAACTCGTGGGGAATTCACCAAGCGTGTATAATCTCCTTTGATCTTGCAACTACAACATTGGTTCGATGCGGAAGCCAATAAAAATCCTAATAAGGAAGCCTAAGAGAACAGACGAGCGTTTTCTGTTATAAGAGGGCCAAGAATCCTCGCAGCCCCTCAGGATGAAAATTTTTCCCGTACATTGGCTAAATGAGTCGCGCGATTTCTTGATTTCTTTTTGGACGGATGTGGTCGAATCTTTCCTAGCCAATTCTCCACTTTTATAATTCGTCTTAATATTTATGAACTGGTTTCGTTGAGTCTTACGGCTGCACCGAGCAATTTCGTTAATCGGAGGTAAGTAGAAGATCGCATTAAGGGTCTATGAGGGCGTCAGACAAAGGTGCGCTTACACAATTTTATTTAACCATCCGAAAAGTAAATTCACATAAAATAAACATAGGGCCGAAGCAGGCCAAACCGATAGGGTTTCTATATATAACGGCTGCAGCGCCATCCTTGAGTCTCTTTTCTGCAAAACCATTGCTTATCATGAAATGATTATTATAAATTTCAACCAGGTTGTATTAAAAATAAGGATTTTCTAAATATCTCGCCTCCAGCGCCACCCAGCAGATCCATTTCTTGCAAACGAAATCATCATACAGGTGGCTCACATTGCGAATTTGAACGAAATCGGTCAGTAAATATGACCCTTATAAATGACGCAACTCCAGTGCCACCAAGAGAGTTTTCTAGTAGTTACTCTGTAAAGGACCATATGTGAACGGTATAACCTCCGACAACTTGACTGAACTCTATCCAGTGGTTTTTGAGTTCAGTCCGAACAACAAAAACAGCTACCATTTTATGTATGTATATAGATACATATGTATGTAGATAGGACAGTATATAACGAAAATCATAAAAACTAAAATTTCATACTTTGTGCAAAATTAAAAAAAAAAAGCTTAAAAATTGTCACAAAAAATTTTACCCCTTCCCAAAAAGTAAAAATAAATCAACAGTCGCTCAATGCAATATAGAAATCCAGGAGAAAATGGTTCCCAGTGATGCTTACATATCTGTGTTCGTATGGAAAAGTAGCTTATGTCGAAAGGTTGGCTTTAGTATAAATCGGCATTCGCAGCGTACGATTGCGAATGACTTACGGGCGCTAAGCCGTTAAACAACTTTTAGCAAATAAACGTGCCAGAAATAGTTCCGATACTAGCAAGTCAATATTCTTTTTAAGTCTCATCAAAAAATTCCTTGTCGTTTAAAAAATAAATGGAATGCCGCATTATACTAAAGCCGGCCTTTCGACATAAGCTACTTTTCCATACGAACACAGATAAATGAAATTATCTTCAAAAAGTAAATGTCATGGACCAATCTAACGTTTCAAATAAAGAACCGATGAGATTTTGCAAATTTTATGCGTTTTTTTTAAAAAAAAAGGTATCAAGCTCTTAAAAAATCACCCGT
>NW_016157964.1:15809-38749 GCF_001687245.7 Rhagoletis zephyria
TATATTGACTAGCAGAGCACCCGACGTCGTTCGGGGTAAACAAATCAAAATATAAAACAGTAATACAAATATTCAGTTCAGCTATCGTGCTATAACTAATATATATTGATCATCACTTGTACTACAAATTTTGTTCCATTATTAATATTAGATGAATTAAGGTAACGATCAAATTTCTAAATTAAAATTATTCTACCACGGTATAATCCGTTTAGCTGCCTATTCGATTAGCTGCTTTATTTAGCTGCACTTTTCTAGTAGAATTCTTTATTCGGAAGGAGTTTTATTCATTATTAGGGTGGCCAGATATTATAGTGACATAATCGGTACAGTTGGGATCAAAAGTCAGTACAAAGCCATAAAAATCAGCTCATTTTAAGCGTATTATTATACCCGAGCGCACTTGTACGCAAGTAACAGGCAAAACTAATCGAGATGGATATAGACAAATGTATACATAAATGCTTAGAATGAATAGAGATGTCGATTAAGCCATGTCTGTCTGTCCGTCCGTCAGTGTACACGATAACACGAGCAAAAATTGAGTTATCTCAACAAAATTTGGTATGTAGGATTCCATTTATCCAAGGTGGGTGGTTTGTATTGAAAATGGGCTAACTATTAAAGATTATTCACTCAAAATTGATATTTACAATAAATTTTTGACGAAAAATAAGAATATGTAAATTTTTGGAAAATGGGCGTAGCCACATCCCATATAACGGTAATTTAGAGAAATACAAAATCTTCGATAAATCGTAAATATTAAAGCTAATTTATTCAAGATTGATGCTTGCAACAATTCTTTACCAAGAAATACGTTTATGATAAAATTTTGGAAAATGGGCGTGGCACCGCTGCTCACTTATGATCTCGATAGCCGTTCTACCAAACTCGGTGTGGTTATTGTGCTTGCCACATCAAAGAAAAACGTTGAAAATTATCGAAATCGGAATAAAATTACTTCCGCGTTTCATATAACTGTAAATTTCAGAAATCTTGAAACTTCAATTCGAAATTTAAGGACGCTAATTTTCTCAAAATTGATACACCCCGTCTTACCATGTAGCGGTAGCTTTCGGAAAGGTGAAAACATATATTTAATACTAGCGCCGGGTATTTAATGTTCGGCTCCGCCCGAACTTAGACTTTCTTACTTGTTTATTATTAACAATATAGCAACCAAATAGCAGCCCATTAATTTAACAAAAAATAACGAATAGACTTTTAAATACTTATAGTATTATCAATATAAAAATTCATTACTTTAAAACAAATCAAGGGTATTACGTATGTATGTACAGCTGTGCTGACGAAAATAGTAGTAAAATGTATTGACAGGCTTTGAAATTTTTTTCTTTCCTTACTTAATTTAATTCTATAACAAAAGACAAGTGAGTTGAAGTCTCAAACTTTCTAAAAAATTTATAAAAATTGAGAAAATTAAGTAGAAGACGAGCTCGAGTAGGAATCTGTTTTCCTATTTTAAGCTACAAATTTAAAACATATTTAGTTGGTGTGCTTATAAAATGCAACATCCAGTTTGCACCTTTTCCAAACTTTTAGATCTTACATTGCACCGTAGGAGTAGTCGTCTTAAGTTTGACATANCAAAATGCAACATCCAGTTTGCACCTTTTCCAAATTTTTAGATCTTACATTGCACCGTAGGAGTAGTCGTCTTAAGTTTGACATACTGACAGCCGATTTCTCAGTGGATGTTTAATTATAATCAAAACATTATCTCTTATTGTCATCTTCTCAGTGTTGTTATGTTTATTTTTTTTTTATATTATTATTTTTAAGTATTTTTAACTTTTGGCTTTTAAGCGAGCCATGCTAAAAGGATGATGGCCTCAAGGCCTATTTTTATTGATGAGACAAGTTAGAAAAAACGAGGCAATGCCGCCAATTCTTGATTCAAAACAAGTCTGTTTATTTCAGTGCACAAACACTGCTTTTATAATAAATTTTACATTTCTCTTTAAATCTAAGACACTCCCGATTTTAAGTTACTTTTCCAAAATTTTCATATTGTGACCAATCATAATTTATTATTTTGTAGTTTTGCATTTTCTAAATGTTCTTGTAGTAAAGTCTCATTGCTTTTCTTTTACTCTAATTAAATTTATATTGACTTCTCATATATTGAGAAATATCAATTGTGAAACCAATTGTTTCACAGTTGCTCTACAAAGTTCATCGTCTTGAGAAAATACAACACTACAAATGTCTTCACAAAAGTGACCCACATGTGCAAGCTGCAATATGATCGTTTCTACAGAGCAAGTGGCCGCTAACGCTCTGCCCAATTTGCGACATATATATGAGTCATAACTCTTTTTGCTTGCATTCTTAACGTTGTTGTTAAGAACGTTATTATATAATATTGCAGTCACATGTGTGTTTACATTACTGACCTTACTTACTAATTATTTGTAGACACACAACACCCTTACCCTATAAAAAAAATTATTTTGTAATCATAATTGACAAAATTAATTTATATATTATAATTTTACATATGTTTATATACTTTTACATATTTCTAGCTTTTATTAAATTATTATTGTGTACTTCTTCTTCTACATTGTACATAATTATAGTACTGTTAGATCCGTTTTGTGATATAATTTTAAAAGGACATTTAAAAGGTTTATCTAATTTTTTCTTATTACCTACTTTTAAATATACGTAGTCTCCTGTTTTAAATTTTGGTTTGTTAATATATTTTTGTGTATTGGAGTTATGTTGTTTATTTTTTAACAAATTTTCTTTTGCTTGATTATGTGCATATCTTAGTTTAATTTTGAATTCATTTATATAATTGTCTAAATTGTAGAATGATTCTTTGCTCTTAATAATTTCACAAGGTAAAGAGCATAATTTACCATATACTAATTCGATTGGTGGTGGAGTGGTGTTGTACGACTATGTGTAGTATGGTAATAGTTCATCCCAGTTATCCTTTCCGTCCATTGTCATTAAGAAGTCATTTAAAACTCTATGGTTTCTTTCAACTGTACCTAAAGTTTTATGATGGTATGGTGTTGATGTTACTTTGTCTATGTTCATTAGTTTACAGATATTTGTCAATAATTCGTTCCTAAATTCAGTACCTTTGTCTGTTTTTAATTTCCTAAAACAACCATATTTTAAAATAAACTTTCCTACTATTGTTTTTGCTACACTCACTGCATCTTTTGTTATCAAAGGAAACGCTCCTACAAATTTTGTAAGTTCGCATTGAATTGTTAGTATATATCTGTATGTATTGGATGGTCTAAGAGGACCAACTGTATCTATTGTTACAACATCAAATGATGTATTTGGTGTCTCTGTTATTGTCAACTTTTCTTTTGTATATTTAATAATTTTTACCTCGTTACAGATTTTACATTTGTTAGTATGGTCTTTAACCATTTTATTCATGCCTTTCCACACATATTTTTGTTTGAGTTTTCCTATGCATCGTCTTATGCCGCAATGGCCTGCTGTTTTTGAGTCATGGTATCTTTCTATTAATTCTTTCATTTTTTGTTCATTTTCTATTCTTTTCGGAGGAGTATATAATAGTATGTCTAGACAATCTTCGATTTCATTTTCTTGTGTTTCATTAAAAATTTCTTTAAATCTATGAATAGATATCTTTTTAAATATTTCATCATCATTCGCTAACGCTAGTTTACTAATGTGTTCATGCTTTGCGTGAGATAACAATTTTTTCAAAATCAATTTTAACTCTGATAATGATTGTATCTAACATGTAACTCATTTTTAAATTCATTAAACTTAATTTTTTGGCCAGTTTTAATTTTATCTTTATTCTCAGTCTCCAATGGTAAAGTGTCCGCGGCTGTTTCTTCTTCTTTATTATCTGTAAATTTATTTTTCATTCCTTGTGTTAACACATTAATATTATTTGTTGGTACCATGTCTTTTAATTTCTCTGAGTTTAAAACTATTCTTGACAACGCATCGGCGTTGGTATTCATTTTACCTTGTTTAAATATAATGTCAAAATCATAATCCATTAAATCTATTCTTATCTTATATATTTAGATGATGGGTTCTTATGGGTAAATAAGCTAACTAATGGTCTATGATCTGTATACACTATAAATCTTTTACCATACAAATATGATCTGAAATGATTTATTGCCCAATGAATGGCTAGCAACTCTTTTTCTATTATCGCTTTGTTTATTTCATATTTATTTAACGATTTACTAGCAAATGCTATGGGTTTATCACTACCGATTTCTCCTTGAGAAAGTACAGCTCCCAGTGCATAATTTGAAGCGTCTGTTGTCAAAACAAAAGGTTTTGAAAAATCTGGGTAACTTAGTACGGTGGCGACATAAGTTTTTCTTTCAAAAGTTCAAATGAACTCTGACAATTTTGTGACCAGCTAAAAATCACATTTTTCTTTAATAATTGATTTAATGGTTTTGCTATGTCAGCAAAGTTCTGAATAAAACGTCTGTAGTAGTTACAAAAAGCTACAAATCTGCGTACTTCGTCAGAATCTGTTGGTGTTGGGTAATCTTTTATTACTGAATATTTGCTAGGGTCAGTAGTCACACCTTTATCTGTGATTAAATGTCCAAGGTAAACTACCTCAGGTCTCAAGAAATTACATTTTCCTGGATTCAAATTTAAATTATATTTACGTAACTTTTTAAAAACTTCTACAAGATTCCTATGGTGTTCTTTTAAACTAGCTGATGCTTGTAAACCACTAAGTGCAATTGAAAGCATTCTTTGAAAACTATTTGTTGAGATTTTCAAACCGAAAGGCTGTTAATGGTCTCGATTTTGGATGTAGTGGAATTTGATGAAATGATATGACTTGTCATATCTAAAGTCGAAAAATATATTTCGCTTTACCTAATTTATCAAGTGCATCTTCTAACCTGGTTTATGGAAATTTGTCATCTACAACTTTTTTATTCAAAGATCTATAATCAACTACTAAAAAATTAAAATTTCTCCATCTAAATGAAAAATGTTTTCATGATCTTTAGAGATTTCTAATATTGAAGCTTATGCTTCCTTATCTAGCTTATCTATTTGAATTTCTTTTTGAAATTTCTGGAACCTGCTTTCATCGGTTAAAGTATTTTTGAAATGTAGTATATCATAATTTTAAGTTTATCTATACCTAGTGTTATTTTTGGTATATTTACTTCCTTTTCAGTTGTATTCAAAAATTGTATATGCTTTATTCCTTCTGATGGAATAATGGTATTTGCAACAAATATCCCTTTTCTTATTTCTTTCCCACATATAACGATTTCTTCATCTACATCAATATCTACAGCTATTACTGTTTCTGTTCTTGGAGATATTTTTATGTTTTTAACTGCTTTCGTTTGCATATTCATTGGTATTATCAGATCATCATCATCAACTTGCGATATTGTTAGCGTATACGTTTCATAATCAATCTTACAGCTACGCTCTGTTAAGAAATCTCTACCTAATATTCCATCAGCTAATAAATTTGAATTTTCTAACATTATGTGAAATTTACGTACTATTTCCTTATCTTCACATAATAGCTTAATTTTTGCAACTCCTAACGAGTATGTCATTCCCCCATTTATTCCGCTTATTTGACAAATGTCACTTTTATCTATATAACTCTTAGCTAAATTTTCTTTTAATAATGATATATCTGCACCTGTATCATTTAATAATGATATAACGTTATTACCTATTTTAACTCTAATATAATTTGAAAGTTCTTCATTTTTACTTACACTAATTACTTTGTTTGTTGAGTACTCCTCGGTTTTTCGCCACCGGGAGTACCCCCGTTTCCCTGGTTCCCATCTCTATTGTTATTATTATAACCTCTGTTTCCTTGGTTATTATTTCTATTATTTCTACCATAATTATTACTTCCTCCTCTGTTATTATTAAACCCTCTATTACTAGTGTTATTTCTATTATGGCTGAAATTCCTATTGTAATTATTATTTGAGTTTCTAGTGCCACGTTCATTATTTCTCTGTTCTCTATCATTATTAAAATTTCTATTATTATTATAGGACCTGTAATTGCTCGTAAAATTTCTTTTATTTCTTGTGGCTACATGTACAAAATTATTCTGATTAGGTTTTGTTTCTACTTCTAAAGCTATTTTAATCGCGTCAGATAGTTTTGTTGGTCTTGCCGCCAAAACTACTGATCGTTGTCAAACCAATTTGGTCATTAAGTTTAACTATTATTTCTCTATTGGTTTCACCTTGTTCACTTATCTGCAATTCATTTAATGATGCTAACAAGTTCTCTATTTTAGACCCAAAAGTATTCACATTCAAACCTTTTTGATTTGTTTGTGATAATTCACTGTGAAGTTTTGAGGTTGTTTTGTATGATTTATATATTTGTTTGAGTAGTTTTTTAAAGTCTTCAAATGTAGTAGGCTTAGCTTCTGTCAGAATTTTATTTTTTACTTTTTCTGATAGCTTTGTAGCTAAAACGAATTTAATTAATAACTGTTTCTGCTGCTCGTTCTCTAAGGTATCGTGATAGAATTCAACTAAACCAAGGTAATTGTTTACTTCACGATAATCTCCTTGAAATTCCGGAATTAGCTTGGAAGCAGTTACTAAATCAAATTTGGACATTTTTGTTTTAACTTCGTCAACTTTGTGTTTTAAAAGTAATTTTATTCTTCCTAAAAGCAAATCAAATTCATACTCCTCTTCTTTTTTTACTATTTTCTGTCGTACATTTAATAAGTCATTTAAAGTCTTGTCTATGTATTCGTCTGTATAAGTTCTGTTTGGACTCTTTTTTAAATTCGCAAGTATCTTCGAAGCATATTCTATTTCCATTTATTTATTATGTATAATTTTCATTTATGATAGATATTATTTTAAAATATTTATTTTATGCACATTAAGCACATACAATTCTTAAATCAAGAATTTCAAATTTTCCTTCTACAATATTTACTCTGCATGCATCACATTTAAAACAACTATAATGGAAGCTTTTATTATTATACGTGACATATTTAACTTTTCCTATGTCTTTTATTTTGTTCTGCATTTAGACAATATTTATTTAACATTTCACCAAAACATCCTTGATAAAAGCATATTGTTACAAACTTTTTCCATCTCCATTTAAGTAAAATTTAATTATTATTATTTTCAAATTTTATTTTATGTATATATTTAGGTTATTTTATATATATACACATTTTTTTTTAAACACTATTATTAAAATTNGATATGATTATGATTAATATAAAAACAATCGAAATAAATCCTATGATATTATTTATTAAAAGATTGTTGCTGCTGCTGCTATTGTTGACATTGTTGTTATTGTTGTTCATGGTGATTTTCTGCTGCTGTTCTTTGGCTTTTGGAAGTACAATTGTCCAAACCATGCCTCAGTTGTTATCTGGTTTATGTTGATTTTTCTTCAATTCTTTAGCTCCGAAATTAATTTTCATTTGTTCTCTCCAGTAGCTAATGGAATTACCCTGTGAAGCTCACCAATCTTCCTTCGTAGTTTCACCGCCTTACCTCCTCGGGTTTTTCGTTTTGGTGCACTATGCTCTGTGCTATCATTTTTAATCTGTCTTTTTCTGTAAGCTTCTATTGTTAGTGGCTTAGGTCCAGCCGTGAGCGGAGTTGGGACGTATTTTGTTATTGGTGTGGATGATGCTATCGTCAGTGCTTCAGGGACATATTCATCATCTATATTTTCTTCTTCGTAGGATCTTGGGTGGTTCAGCTGTTCAAACAGGTTGTCCAGATCTTCTTTTGAATATTGCTCCGTCATGAATATAATTTTTATTTAAATTTATTTGTTTTTATTAGAGTTATTATAGTGGCAATTTGGCAGGATCGCCATGTTATGTTTATTTTTTTTTATATTATTATTTTCAAGTATTTTTAACTTTTCGCTTTTAAGCGAGCCACGCTAAAAGGATGATGNCTTTTTTTTATATTATTATTTTTAAGTATTTTTAACTTTTCGCTTTTAAGCGAGCCACGCTAAAAGGATGATGGCCTCAAGGCCTATTTTTATTGATGAGACAAGTTAGAAAAAACGAGGCAATGCCGCCGATTCTTGATTCAAAACAAGTCTGTTTATTTCAGTGCACAAACACTGCTTTTATAATAAATTTTACATTTCTCCTTAAATCTAAGACACTCCCGATTTTAAGTTACATTTCCAAAATTTTCATATTGTGACCAATCATAATTTATTATTTTGTAGTTTTGCATTTTCTAAATGTTCTTGTAGTAAAGTCTCATTGCTTTTATTTTACTCTAATTAAATTTATATTGACTTCTCATATATTGAGAAATATCAATTGTGAAACAGTGTACTTAACATATGATTAACTCACCACCACCTTTCATAAGATTTAGTAATGGCGAAACCAGCTTTTCCTGTAAATCCTGTAAAGCCTGCAAATCGTGAAGTTGGGTTGGGTTGAATCCAAACAGGTTGTTATTTTGCGAAATCCTAGGAAACGAAACAATTGCAAGCTGACACCTTTTCAATAATAATCTGCTCACACGTATGAGTTGTCAAAAACCATTGTTTTGAACATGTAAACCTCAAGAAAATGTCAATTACAACTATTTACAAAAGTATTTATTAAATGTAAAAATCAGTACAAACTCCAAAAATCAGTAGATTTTGCGTACTGATTTCGGGCTCTTAAAAATCAGTACAAAGGAAAAAAATCAGCACATGTACTGATTAAATCAGCGCATCTGGCCACCCTATTCATTATGAACGAAACTTTTTCGTTTAACAGCATCGCGATATTAAAAAACGATGTAATCTTTCCATTTCAAAATAATCTAAAGACGGTAAGGTTTCAAAAAAAAAAAGACACAGTTTTAAATATCCGAGTTATCTAATAGATATATATATGTATATACTCCTTTTACAAACTCATTTATATATACTTTACTCTGAACACCTCCCATAGATACCTATAGTATCGGTCATATCTATAGCACGCTATTTCAAAGTTATATTGTGTGCAACTTATGTTTATTTATTTATTTTTGAGAATTTTCAATTAAAATACAGTTCCTTCTCTAACAAACCCCATATAAACCCAAGTTTAACAATTTGTAGAAAACTTTAAAAAAGTGCAACAAATTTTTACCTAAATTTCAAACTTTTTTCTCGGAAGTGTTTTAATTTTTCTGAATGCACAGTTTTATAGCCCAATCAATTTTAGTCTGATAATGTGCAAGTTTCAAGTGACTAAAAGTTACCGTTGATTTTTTAGAATTTTTTTCGCCAAAGGTGTTGCGGTTTTCATCCATATACAAATAAATTGAGTTTATTCATTATATGAAAGCCAATGCGACAAAAAAAATTCTAAAAAATTAAGGGTAATTGGTAGCCACTTGAAATTTGCACATTATCAGACTAAAATTGCAGTGGCTAAAAAACTGTGTACTCAAAAAAATTCTAACACTTCCGAGAAAAAAGTTTGAAACTTAGGTGAAAATTTGTTGCACTTTTTTGAAGTTTTCTACAAATTGTTAAACTTGGGTTTATATGGGGTTTGTTAGAGAAAGAACTGTATTTTAACTGAAAATTCTTAAAAATAAATAAATAAGTATACACAATATCACTTTGAAATGGCGTGCTATAGATATGACCGATACTGTGTGTATGAATAACAAATTTCAAGTTCATGTGATTTATGGTTCCCAATTTATGGCTGACTAAAAACTCCACGCCTAGGGATGTGCTACGCCCAGTTTTATAAACTCATTCATATATACCTTACTATAAGCACTTACCATAGATATGTCTTCATACCAAATTTAAATTTCATGTGACTTATGGTTCTGAAGTTATAGCTGATAAAAATATTCACGCCTATGGGATTTGCCACGCCATCTTTTACAAACTTATTTATATTTATCTTTTTATAAGACCTACCATAGCTACACCTGCATACCAAATTTCAAGTTCGTGCGACTTATGGTTTCGAGGTTATACCTGATAAAAAATTCCACGCCTATGGGATGTGCCACGCCCACTTTTACCAATTAGTTTATATATACCCTCCAATAAGCACCTCCTATTGATATGTCTGCATATTAAATTTCAAGTTCGAGGAACTTATGGTTCCGAAGTTATAGATGATAAAAAAATCCACGCCAATGGGATGCACCACGCCCCTTTTACAAACTCATTTTTATAGACCTTATTATAAGCACCTGCCAAATATGTATATAACTGCATACCAAATTTAAAGTTGATGCGACATAAGGTTCCGAAGTTATAGCTGATAAACATTTCAACGAATATGGGATATGCCACGCCCCCTTTAACAAAATCGTTTATATATACCTTCCAATAAGCACCTACCATTGGTATGTCTGCATACCAAATTTCAAGATCGTGGGACTTATGGTTCCGAAGTTATAGCTGATAAAAAAATCCATGCCTATGGGATGTGCCACGCCCCCTTTTACAAACTCGTTTATATATACCCTTCTATAAGCACCTACCATTGACATGTTCGAGTTCGTGGGACTTATGGTCCCGTAGATATAGCTGATAAAAATTTCCACGCCTATGGGATGTGCCACGCTCCCTTTTAGAAACGCGTTTATATATACCCTCATATAAGCACCTACCATTGATATGTCTGCACACCTAATTTCAAGTTCGTGAGACTTATGGTTCCGAAGTTATAGCTGATAAAAAATTCCGCGCCTAAGGGATCTGCCACGGCCCCTTTTACAAACACGTTTATATATCCCCTCGTATAAGCACCTACCATTGATATGTCTGCATACCAAATTCAAATTCGTGTGAGTTATGGTTCCGAAGTTATAGCTGATAAAAAATTCCACGCCTATGGGATGTGCCACGCCCCCTTTTACAAACTCCATTATATATACTCGCCTATAAGCATCTACCATTGACATGTCAGCATACCAAGTTTCAAGTTCATGTGACTTATGGTCTGGAAGTTATGGCGGGTTAAAAATTTCATGCCTATGGGAGGCGCCACGCCCCCTTGTCGGATCCCAATTTTTTTCACCCTATTATATTTTGTTCGATTCTGTCCGTCCGTTTAGACTGCAATCTGGCACATACATACATACATACATACATACCTTCACAAATATATAGTACATATATCCTTCTCTCAGCGTAAAATAATTTTTGGGGATGTCTCGGCCACAGGGCCACCTATCGTGTAAGTTTCAAGTCCAAATATTTCTTTTCAATTGGCTAACTTGGTTTCTTAATATGAGCCAAATCAGCAAGTAAATGTAATTTTTAGGAATATTCTGACCCCAGCGCCACCTAGCGAGCAAATTTTTCTTAGTAATATTTCTTTTCAAGGTATATATATACATATGTATATATGATCCAAATATGAACCAAATCGGTCCAGCCGTTTAGTAGTTTAGTGACATTTAATGTACAGAAAACTGTATGAAATTGTGAAATCGTGACGTCGCAGCATTCTTAATTTTTTGGCAACAACAACAAAAAGGCTTGAATTTTTTTTATCGAAAAACCTTCCACACAGAAGGTCCAAAATAGTACTTTTTACAGAATTTAAATCGTTTCAGCCGTTTGGTCAGGCATCGCGGTCATACGAAAAACATTTCATTTTTATATATATAGAAGATTTACAAATTGGTTCAGAAATACAGCACAATGAAATCATATGCAAGAAATTTTTCCTTGTGATTTGAAAAAATATATATATATATTTGGAGCCAAAATATTCATCAAAATTTTGGTCAGTGCACGATGAGTCAACAAGTATCCCTTTCCCTAGAACACAAAAGTCGATGTTTCTTTCTCAACATCGATGTTTTTGCAAATTGGAAACCTACATTTATTTTGGCGTGTAAAAAGGTAAAATTAAGCAATTATTCATTAGTTAGCAAAAATATTAATAATATTTAAAAGACTTTGAAAACGTACCTCATTTGCATGATGAAATAACACGGTGCTACAAAAAAAAAGTCGTGAAATACACCCAAAACTAAACCTAGTGCAGGTTGTAGCTATGGTCGAGTACAACATACAAATATGTTCCGTATAGTTCCTGAACCCTCCATTTTTATTTTATTTAACAGCAACCGATATGTTCGTACTTGAAAAAAGTTCTGGATATTTTGACAAAAAAAAATTACTTTGAAAATTGTGTATGCCAGATTCACGCAGCATACGACATGTGGCATAAGGGCAAATAAAAAATAGTTCTAGAGTTCCTGAAGTGGAAACAAAAAGTTCTGAAAAATTACACCAAAAAAAGTATTTTCAAAAAAGTCGGAAAAGTTCAACGTTTGAAAAAAACTTAAATTAAAACTGTTCTGAGTAGCTTTTCAATAGTTCTAGAGTTCCTGAAAGCAAAAAGAAAGTTCTGCAAAATTAAGCCGACAAAACATTTATTTCAAAAAAGTCGAAAAAGTTAAATTTTTCTTTTAAATAAAAATTAAAACTGTTCGGAGTAGCTTTTCAAAGGTTCTAGAGTTTCTGAAAAGGAAGAAGAAAAGAAAAAGTAAAAAAAGTAAAATTCTTGAAAAAATAAAACTAAAAAGTGTTCTGAGTAGCTTTTCAAAAGTTCGAGAAGTCCTGAGCAGGAAAAAGAAAGCTCTGCAAAACTACGCCGAAAATACATTTTTTTCGAAAAAGTCGAAAAAGTGAAATTTTGGAAAAAAAATAAATATTAAAACTGTTCTAGCTTTTCAAAATTTCTAGAGTTCCTGAAAAGGAAAAAAAAGTTATGCAAAATTAAGCCGAAAAATTTTTTTTCGACAAAATCGAAAAAGTAAAATTAAAACTGTTCTGAGTTAATTTTCAATAGTTCTAGAGTTCCTGAGAAGGAAATTTTGATAATTTTATTTCTTTATGGTCTTGCACATTTTCTTTTACATATACATANAATAGCTTTTCAAAATTTCTAGAGTTCCTGAAAAGGAAAAAAAAGTTGTGCAAAATTAAGCCGAAAAATTTTTTTTCGACAAAATCGAAAAAGTAAAATTAAAACTGTTCTGAGTTAATTTTCAATAGTTCTAGAGTTCCTGAGAAGGAAATTTTGATAATTTTATTTCTTTATGGTCTTGCACATTTTCTTTTACATATACATAGTGTGACCACTTTTCCAAAAACTCATTTATGTACACAAAAGATTGTAGCAACACAAAATTTTAAAGAAAAATTTTTGAAACGATTTTATTGCTGTTTATTAGTCGATCTCCAAACACATTTTTGACGTACAAACTTCAGCATATTTATTTGCGAATTGAGAAATATTTAAGTACATACATACATTCAAAGCTGAAATAATGCATTTGCTGCTAAATTACAAAAGTGTCGGCCTATGTTATCAATTCATTGATCTTGAGTAGTTTTCCTGAACGCGTATTTTCCATCAGATGCAATTTCTTTCAGCATTTGAAGCTGATTCTTTACGAATTCGAAAAATTCCGTACAAGTCATTTTAATGTTGTACCGAACAAACAAAAGATCTCGCAATGTCCCGATATTCAGTTGTGATTTCTCATCGCTCCAAATCTGATTGATCAAAGAAAATACGCGTTCAATACGCCCACTTTTAATTTTTGTTTTATCTCAACGGCCGCTATACCACACACTTGCCTCAAAACGAGTCTACGATACGAATGAGTTTAATATAAGTTAACGTATCTAACATTCAAAACTCCAAAAATTCTTTCTCACGCTAATGGAGTGCACCTGCATTCCAATTCTTGCACGCGCATCCGCGAAATTGCTGACTACAAGTCTGGACACCCGACTCCCTCAACCAAGGAGAAGGCATCGCCCCTGTTAATTCAATGTGACAATGAAGATTCTTGAGGTATAGACTTAAGTAAAAGCAAAAATTGTAATCAGTCCTAATTAGAGTTTGAATAAACAACACGGTTTGCTGCCGTAAAAAATAAATTTTTTTAATAAACTTAACTTCGGTTAGTTNTCCCTCAACCAAGGAGAAGGCATCGCCCCTGTTAATTCAATGTGACAATGAAGATTCTTGAGGTATAGACTTAAGTAAAAGCAAAAATTGTAATCAGTCCTAATTAGAGTTTGAATAAACAACACGGTTTGCTGCCGTAAAAAATAAATTTTTTTAATAAACTTAACTTCGGTTAGTTTAACTGGCGCCCAACGGCCCAGTCGCGTTCGTCCTCGAAAAAGTTAAGGCCCTCAAGTAGTGCCACGCGCTTCCTTAAACAAGGATACAGTAAACGTAGTAATTAAATAACAGTGCAAGATTTGGAGGATCCGGCCCTCAAGAAGTGTCAGGACTGCGACTGGAAGGACTCAGTGGAGAGCTTCGGTAGAAGACAGCCACGCACCCACGCAGAGTGCGCAACGGTGGACCCAAGTAGCGATGCAAAAAGGATTACGTACGCCGTGGGACTAGTGTCGTAAGATATTTAGATATAAGTTTAAGAAGAATATAAATTAGAATTTAATTGAGTGAATCATTGAAAGTGAAATTAAAAATTAAAAGGTTGAATTTTCTAAGTAAATAATTAATAAGAATAAAATAAGAATTTAATTAAAGTGAATCTTCGAAAGTGAAGTTACATAAAAAGTTTGAACTTTCTAAATGAATAATTAGGATAAAATTAGAATTTAATGAAAGTGAATTATTAGAAGTAATTTAAAAAAAAAAGAAATCACACGTATATTAAGTGAACGTACAGTAAAAGTGAAGTTAGTTAAATAGGCTAATATAGTAGATATATTAAAAATTTCTTCATTTATTTTTATTAACTTAAATCAGAGCCAAACTCTGTCGGTTCCACATAAATCATCACATTAAATATAACAAGAAGGCTTGTACATCCTTAAGCTAAATATTACCGGAAGCTTTTAGCTTTATAATAAATTATATCTCTGCGATTCACTCCACCAAGGTCCAGAGTATATTAAATTAAAACAAATTAAATAAGAAAAACATATATAGGTATATAAATACTAAAAATTTAAAGGCCCAAAAATGCCACAAAACAATATATTCCGACCTTCGCTGCTAGCAAATGCTGGTGCACAAGGAGCAGCAGCTCCACCACCTCCTACTGCTTCTACTTCCAATGCGGTAAACGCCACTCCTGAATTCAGGAGTATTATTAAAGATTTAATGACAGAAATACTGACCACTGATGAAAGCAACTTGCTAAGAGGATTACTGCACCCTCCGCCGCAAGTTATGACAGATCAAACCATTGATGACCATTATAGGAACAACTTGACAGACATGGACAAGGTACCGGACGTAGTTAGATCCTTGCGCGAATTTAGTGGCAACCCAACGGAATACAGCAGCTGGGAAAAAAGTGTCGAACGCATTCTGAAAATCTATGAACCTAGTGCAGGTTCACCTAAATATTTCGGCATTCCAAATGTTATCCGCAATAAAATTGTAGGTAGTGCAGACGCTGCTCTAGAGTCCTACAATACGCCCTTGAATTGGAAGGCGATCTCCAAATGCCTTACCATGCACTACGCCGATAAGAGGGACTTGAGCACCCAAACCTGCACTTCCTTTGAGAAACCTTTCATATACTAATCAACCCTTCTATCCACAGATTGCACATATACCCCAACCGCTTCCTCCTATCAATCGATTTCCCCAACAACCCCAATATCCACAATATCAATACCAACAACCTCAATACCAACAACTCCAGTACCAACAGCCTCAGTACTGCAACAGGTCAAATATTCAAACTAATAGACCCATTTATAACAATCCACCGCCAAGGCCAACACAGCCAAAACCACCCACACCTATGGAAGTCGACCAATCTCTCCAGACAAGGAATGTGAATTATATGAACAGACCAAGTTATAATAACGCCGCGTCAAAGCGTCCACCCCCAGCCCAGAGAAATCAATACACTAAAAACATTCCAAATAAGATTCAAAGAATTAACCATATATCACAAACGCCCGACCCTACCGCTACTGAAACAAACCTACATGAAGCTAGCGGAAACGAATACGACACCGACGGGTATGACGCAATCAACAACGATGCCCAAGAAACCCAATCTTGGGACGACTACTATCAGGAATATTCTAAATACGCACATGACGACCAAAAGGACTGCGAAGAATTTTGTGATGTTCATTTTTTAGGCTAACGCACTCTACATTGCCATATATTCAATGCAATACTGGTAATGGAGAGGTACTTAATTTTCTAATAGACACTCGTTCCAATAAAAACTATATACAACCCTCATTAGCAAAAAGTCCACTACCAAACCAAAATATTTTCTACGCAAACTCAGTCGGAGGAAAAATTAAAATATCCCATCACATTTTTTTAAATCTTTTCGGCTTAAACGACGAAAACATTAAATTTTTCATTTTACCCTCACTGACATCATTCCTTGGAATCCTCGGCAACGACAGTCTCAAACAGTTAAACGCAGTAATACACACTTAAAAGGATTATATGACGATCAAAAATGGCAAAAAAGTCAAAATCAAACAGCAAGTATCCAAATCTGTCAATAGTTTAGAAATCAAAACAGAGCACACGTCAGAGATGCAGAAAGGATTGCTCCATGACCTCTGTAAACAGCACTGCAAACTTTTTGCAGAACCCGACGAAAAGCTGACCTTTACAACTGCAGTAAAAGCAGAGATTAGGACAACAACCGATAACCCAATCTACTCTCGATGCTATCCATATTCATGTTATTAAAATCGGAGGTCGAAAGACAAATTAACAAACTTCTAGAAGATGGCATCATAAGACCATCCCGCTCAGTGTATAATTCACATGTTTGGATAGGATAGTAAACAAGAAACCAGATTCTCTAGGCAATAAACAGTATAGACTTGTTATAGATTATCGGAAGTTGAACCCCGTCACAATCGCAGACCGCTACCCCATTCCCGAAATTAACGAAGTTCTTTCCCACTTAGGAAGCAACAAATTTTTTTCAGTCGTAGATTTAAAAAGTGATTTCCATCAAATCCCTTTGAAAAGCGCGGACATAGAAAAGACCGCTTTCTCCATAAATAATGGAAAATATGAGTTTACTAGATTACCATTCGGCTCAAAGAACGCCCCCTCAATTTTCCAAAGGACATTAGACGACATTTTACGAGATTACATAGGCCAGTGTTGTTACGTTTACTTTGACGACATAATTATATTCAGCAAAACCGAAGAGGACCATTCAACCCATCTAAAAAATATTTTCTGTACACTTGAGAAGGCAAATATAAAAGTACAGCATGATAAATGCAAGTTCTTCGGAAAAGAAGTAGAATTTCTATGATTCATAGTAACAGCGGAAGGAATCAAAACAAACCCTTCAAAAATCGATACCATTCAAAATTTTCCAATTCTACGTAATCTCAAAGAACTCAGATCCTTTTTAGGTCTATCAGGTTATTACCGCCGCTATGTTAAAGACTATGCGAAGCTCGCTAAACCCCTGGCAGCCCTTTTAAGAGGGGAGGAAGAACATGTGTCCAAAACCCAATCAGCAAAAAAACAGATAACACTTGATGAAGAAGCAATCGCAGCGTTGCTAAAAATTAAAAAAGTTTTAATTTCAAGAGGTGTTATGCTGACCTACCCCAATTTGAATAAAGATTTTGAGCTCACAACTGATGCTTCTAATTACACAATAGGCGCAGTTCTGTCACAAGAAGGCCGACCAATCACTTTCATTTCTAGGACTCTTTCGAAAACAGAAGAAAATTACGCAGCTAACGAGAAAGAAATGCTCGCCATAATATGGGCATTGAAGTCTCTGCGAAATTACCTCTACGGTTCGGCAAAAGTTAAAATTTATACAGACCATCAGCCTTTAACGTATGCGCTCAGTAACAAAAATAACAACAGTAAAATGAAGCGCTGGAAAGCGATCCTCGAAAAGTATAACTATGAGCTAAAATAGAAACCTGGCAGAACGAACGTGGTAGCAGACGGACTACCGCAGCAGGAAAAAATTAATTCTTTAACAGCGACTCAGCATAGCGATGAAAGTTCATCTCAAAACCTAATTCCTTACACAGATGCCCCGGTTAATGCATTCAAGAACCAGTTATTCCTCAGAACCGCAGACACTTCATCTTACCAATTTAAAATACCCTTCCCTACTTATCACAGGCATATTATTGAAGAAACCGAGTATACAGAAGAGATATTAATAAACCATCTCAAGCGCTATTTAAATTCTTCAGTTACCAATGCAATCTTTACAGAAGACTACATCCTGGGTACAATTCAAACTATATATCCAATACATTTTAGCAGGTATAAAATATGATACACGCGGAAAATAGTAAAAGACCTAGTACAAGAATCCAAGCAGGAATCCGAAATAATTAAAGAGCACAAAAGAGCGCACAGGAATTCAACCGAGAATAAAGCCCAAATTCTAGAAAAATTTCACTTTCCTCAAATGAATGCAAAGATTAAGAAAATCGCTAAGCAATGTAAGATATGCCATGAAAACAAATATGAAAGGCACCCCTCAAAACCTGTTTTAAAGGCAACCCCAGTTCCGAATTATCCTGGACATATAGTTCACATCGATATTTATCCCACTAATAACAAAGTAATCCTCACTGCCATAGACAAATTTTCCAAATACGCGCAAGCGAAAATGATTAAATCAAGAGCAACCGAAGACATAAAATTACCCTTACAAGACCTACCTTACATCCTTCGGAATCCCAGAGAAAATTGTTATTGACAACGAAAAATCTTTAAACTCATCTTCAATAGTATTTACGTTAGAAAACCAGTATGGCATCGAAATTTTTAAAACCCCTTACACCAGCTCAGTAAACAGTCAGGTAGAGCGTTTTCACTCTATCCTTACCGAGATAATGCGCTGTATAAGAGCAGAAAATACCCACAATAGTTTTGAAGAATTACTGAACAAAGCCATATGCAAATATAACTATTCAATACGTTCGACTACCAAAAAGAAACCCATTGAAATATTTTTCGGCAGAAGCGTTTACAGCGACCCGACATTAATCGTAAAGGACAGACTCGACAATATCAGGAAAATAGTTGACAAACAGGAAAAGGACCTTACATTCCATAACAAAAAGAGGACAGAGGCAAAAACTTATTCAAGTAATGACATCATTTGCGTAAAAATCAATAAGCGAATAGGCAATAAACTCACCCCCAGATATAAAAAGGAAATAGTGCTCGAAGACAGACAAAATGTGGTTACAACTGTTGGGTCACGGATTGGGAGTCACTGCACTTGTCGTAGATTGAGAACACCTGCAGTACATTTGTACATATCTACATTCCATTTACCGCTTGCTAATACATCATCTCATTTGATGCACTCTCAGCGACTTAACGTTCCAGCGCACATACTTACATACAATCATATTTACTTGTATACATATGTACACCTGTAAAATAATTGTTCCCCTTTTTTCCTTATGCATGTACATATATGCATGCACTCAATTGTACAAACAGACATATGTATGTATTACTAAAGCCTAACTTCATGCTCCCAAATATCTAATTTGTATATACACACGCATGTATGCTTACATATTTACATATGCTAATATAGCAGCGAGAATTTTGTCACCTTGCTGTATATCACTCTTTCGTATGTGCATACATATTAACATTCACACATACATTCATTACCTAACGTAATTTGAACTATTACACTGAATTGTATTTTTGAGAACTTTAAATAAATTAGTCTACTGTTAACCACCAAGGCGCCGAGTATAATCTCCTTTTATTGTGTTGGCATATCTTTAAAGGCAAAGCCCAATTTTTAAAGTTTAATTTGTTTCGCTCGATTTTAGATTTGCATTGCGGTTTGGAAAAAACCTTCCATACCCTACATTTTGGCGCCCAACGTGGGGCTAGTGCTTTAAATCAGATTTTGTTCGCGTTGAAAGCTAAATAACCGTGTTAGAATTAATTTAATCTAATAAATTTTTAACGCGACTATACCAAAAAATAACTTTTCGTGTTTCGCTCTTGGTGGTCATCTGGCTCGCGCCCCATCATCCACATCATTATCGCTGGAGGACCGTATCGTTGGTTACCACCGTTGGACATCATAGCAGTCCCATTCGTTCGCAATAAGTTGCACAAGGTCGGAGAAAGGTCATTGGATCAAGTGCAAGTAACAGTACAACTTTGCCGTTGGACCTAAAACAGTTGTACATCGCTAATTTGCACTTTTCGGTTTGTATTGCGGCCGCTACTCTGCTAACTCGCTGCCGGCGTTACTGCCGCTCGGTTATAAGCAGAGCGTCCACACTTAATTTGAAAACTAGTTTCGCTGCCGTCACTACTGCCGCTGCAGCATTAGCAGCAGCAACTACACATCTACGTCGTTCGTCGCATCGCATTGCTGCTGCCGTCGGCTGAACTTGGCCAGCCCGCTGCTTCGCATACATATAATTTTCTCGTTTACGCCCGACCTGCCGTAACTGCAAGTATTAGCTGCTGTCGTTGCCTTGTTTCGTCGCTGCGCCATCGCTGTTGCGCCGCTGTTGTGCAACTGAACTTCGGCAGTTCCGCTGTTTCGCATATCATTTCTTCGATTACGATCTGCCGTCGCTTCAAGTATTTGCATTTGTCGTTACCTCGCTACGTCGTCGCATTGCCGCTGAATTTCAAAGGTTCCCCTGTTAGATTTTTCCATCACGCATACACTCTGCTGCTACTGCAAGTATTAACTTATATCGCCACATCGCTACGTCGACGCTGTTGTACTGGATTCTGTTGCGCTACTCCTTTCGCTGCGCTGAATCATCGTAACCCAACAAACATTTGTCAAGGGTTAGGTGCCATTTATAACTGGTTACACAGTAAGTGATTGCTACGCATCGTCATAGTGCCGCATATTTGTTGTTGCCGCTGCTGCACAACGCTTTATTATTTACATTATACATATAACCATTGTCGAGAAATATTGAATATATTTACATATTTTAACTGAATTCTGCACTCTTATTAATTTTGCTTGGTTGCACAGTGATTGCCGTATTGCTACGCAACGCCATACTGCTACAAATTCGTTTTTGCCGCATATTCGTTTTGCCGCTGTTGCATAACGCTTTATCAAATACCGTTTAAACTTTGGTAAACCCGTTACTAGTTACGCTATACTACCTTTTGGGAAAGGTATTCAATATACCTTTAGCTAAATTTATAAGCCTTTTTATTTGCAATGCCTCTGGAGGAGTAGAAACAACAGCGCGCTAATATCAAAAATAATATTACGCGCATAAGGAACATTGTGGAAGCTAGCCTGCGACCAGGTGGTAAGTTGCTTTCAGTACCGGAGTATCGGTGCCGCTTGGGTATCCTGGAGTCGTACTTCAAGCAAGTTCTATCAACACAAACGGAAATCGAGAAGATAGACTGTGAAGATGGTGGTCGTGCTGACTTGGAGGAGTTGTACATAACAGCGAAACTTACCATTCAGTCGCAGCTAGTGAAGATCACAATTCCACGCTATCAGACACCACTTGCGTCATGCCATCTAGCTCTAAACTCCCTCAGCTCAAACTTCCATCATTCAATGGCAAGTATTCCGAGTATCGCAATTTTATAACGTCATTTAAACAAATAATCGACCATGAATTCAATTTGTCAAACATTGAGAAATTTAATCACCTGCGTAATTGTCTTCAAGGTCCTGCTCTAGAAACTAGTGATGCATTTCAGGTCACTACCCCAAGGCATTGGACAGGCTACGAGGTCGGTATGATAACCCAACACTTATATTTTTAGAAAGTATTTCGTCACTTTTTGAACTGACGTCAGTCTCCAAGCACAGCGGTGCGGCACTGAGGAGTCTAATTGATAAGGCGTCTGCGATATACGGCTCACTACAGTCATTGGGAACTGACAGCCAAATCTCGCAGGCGATGTTGATCTACCTGGTCCTGCAGAAGGCTGACGAAGAGACAAATGGCAAATGGAAGGAGTCGTTGGATTTCAATGCACTACCGACTTGGGATGACTGCACAAAGGTTCTAGAGAGGCATTGTCAATATTTGGACTCTGTCGAAAATGGTCACAGTCCAGTGTCTGCACATCAAAGTGGCAGCAAGGCTCCAAAATCAAAAAATCAACGTAAGGGGTATTCTTTCACTTGTGCCAATTCCACTTGTTTGATGTGTTCGAGTAGCAACCACAAGATTCACAGCTGCGATCGCTTCAAAGCCCTTACTGTGGCTCAACGTTTCAATCATGTGAAAAAACAAGGCCTGTGCATCAACTGCTTATCGAAGGGACACCAACTCTCAAACTGCCCTTCGTCGCATAAGTGCAGGGTTTGCTCTCGGCAACATCACAGTCTCTTTCACCGTGGATCTGCGCCAGACTCGTCGACCTCAATACTACCGTCAACCTCGAGGGAAGCTGCTGTACACACCCACATAAACAACTCGTCGTTAGATCAAGTTATTCTAGCTACTGCTATGGTTTTGGTTCGGGATGCATTTGGAGGATACCGGATGGGAAGAGCATTGTTGGACTCGTGCTCACAGGTTAATCTCATGACGGATGAGTTCTCACAAAAATTGTTGTTACCACGAAGCAAGCACAACCTTCAAATCCAAGGTATTGGTAAGTCAGCAACAAATGTTAAATTTATGACTAATACTAACATAAAATCACAAGTAACTGAGTTTGAGCTTCCGCTGCAATTTTGCATAACGTCGCATATCGCATACCAGCCGGATCCAGATATAGACATCTCTTCTTGGAACATCCCACCAAATATCGTATTGGCAGATAACACATTTCACAAATCGAAAAAAATTGATTTGCTTTTAGGTACAGAGAGTTTTTTCAGTCTGCTTGCGGTCGGTCAAATCAAACTTGGACATAATTTGCCACTCTTGCAGAAAACGTTGTTAGGCTGGGTGGTTTCAGG
>NW_016157964.1:39644-41507 GCF_001687245.7 Rhagoletis zephyria
TGGATTATTAATGCGCGCGACGTAGCGAGGCGCATTGTCAGGTCCTGCATCCACTGCTTTCGATACAAACCTATGTTGCTGCAACAGATGATGGGAAACCTACCAGTGGAGCGTTTAACACCATCGCGTCCATTCGCTCGCTGCGGAATCGACTTCTGTGGGCCGGTCAACATATATTTACGTATTCGTGGCANAATTCGGAGAGGAGAAAATCGGTATTCAAGGTAATGGTACAACCCAACTATATTCTCGAAATTATCGACAGGTGCAGCTCTTACACTCGTGGACTACGATTAGTTGCCTGGATATTTCGGTTTTACAAGAAGCTACGCAAGCATCAAATGAAACACTTGACCGAAACACTCTCGCCTGAGGAATTGCATCACTCATTGCTGTGCATCGTTTGGAACGTGCAGCAAAAATATTTCGCTGACGACATTCGTTTGATACAAAGAGGGTCAACGACAAATGGCACTCTGCGTTACCTTAATCCTTTCTTGGATTGTACGGAAGGGTTCGAATTATTGAAGGTTGGTGGACGACTCGAGTTGGCAGACCTACCAGAATGTAGAAAACACCCAATTTTGCTTCCCAGCAAATGCAGCTTCGTAGAGCGTTACGTGCGGCATTTACACCTAAAAAACTACCACGCTGGACCTAAAGCGCTGGTAGCATTGATTCGCCTCCAGTTATGGATTATTAATGCGCGCGACGTAGCGAGGCGCATTGTCAGGTCCTGCATCCACTGCTTTCGATACAAACCTATGTTGCTGCAACAGATGATGGGAAACCTACCAGTGGAGCGTTTAACCCCATCGCGTCCATTCGCTCGCTGCGGAATCGACTTCTGTGGGCCGGTCAACATATATTTACGTATTCGTGGCAAGGCACCCTACAAGGCCTACATTGCTATTTTTGTGTGCCTTGCGACTAAGGCGGTACACATAGAGGTCGTCTCAGACCTAACAACGGATGCTTTTCTGGCATCGCTGAAGCGGATGATAGGGTGCCTGCAACAAGCTTACTGAGTTAAAGGCATTCATGTTTAAAAAATCAAATCAAGACATCATTACCAAATATTGTACTAATGAATTTATAAATTTTCATTTTATTCCCCCCAGAGCACCTCACTTCGGCGGTATTTGGAAGGCCGCTGTAAAATCGGCAAAGGGACACTTGAATCGCAGCGTAATGAATGCCAAGCTTACGTTTGAAGACCTATCGACAGTCTTGGTTGAAATTGAAGCCGTGCTTAACTCACGACCAATCGCACCTCTTTCATCCGATCCCATTGACTATGACGCATTGACTCCTGGCCATTTTATCATCGGAGGTGCTCTAAAGGGTCTTCCGGAGCGAACAATTCCAACGGACATCAACCACACTGAAAGATGGGCTCAAATCACTGCCATAAAACAAAGGTTTTGGAACCGCTGGTCCAACGAATACTTAAAAGAGCTTCAGATGCGTACAAAATGGATTTCTGATCGTCCAAATATTAGCAAGGACACACTAGTCATCATCCATGAGGATAACGTGCCACCACAACGGTGGGTCGTATCGTCAACTCTATCGCGGGAAAGGATGCGCGCGTTCGAGTGGTTGATATACGTACTGCAAGAGGAATCATTCGGCGTCCAATACACAAAATCGCCATTCTACCTGCTTGAAAGTTCTTTCAAGGTGGCCGGGATGTTGGGTCACGGATTGGGAGTCACTGCACTTGTCGTAGATTGAGAACACCTGCAGTACATTTGTACATATCTACATTCGATTTACCGCTTGCTAATACATCATCTCATTTGATGAATTTTTTTTTCCTTCAGTGGCAACCCTGGCTGGAACGTTAAGTCGCTGAGAGTT
>NW_016157964.1:43517-60851 GCF_001687245.7 Rhagoletis zephyria
TTCTACAACAATTTTATACATCCTGAAGACAACAACAAGGGAAGTTTATAACAATTATATAATAAAATCAGTAATAAAAAATAATGTCATGATAGGCGTGAAATTTAACAATGTTCTTAGAAACAAATATGAAATATTAAGAATTAAAAACCAATGCAAAAAATACATTAAAATTAGTATTTGTAATCGGGATGACCTGTTGGACTTAAGAAACGATTTCTGTATACCTAACCTAATGAAAAGCCTAAATTCTTCATGCCACATGATAAACTGTCACCATATTCNAGACTTAAGAAAGGATTTCTGTATACCTAACCAAATGAAAAGCCTAAATTCTTCATGCCACATGATAAACTGTCACCATATTCCAAGAGACGAGCTCATCGCGCCCGGGATCGTTTTCCTAAACGATTATCATGGCAACATTTTAGTAGAAGGCACCGTGCGAACCATGAACGGCACTTACATAATAAATTTCAAAAACGCATCCATAGCTATCAATGAGCGAACATACAAAAATTTTGAATCACCCACAGTCAAATTGATGCCAGCAATTGCTCAGCCAACGCCAATAGAAGAAAGCATAACAAAGCTCCTTTCACTAGAGGCACTTAGCGAGCTACATATGTATAAATAACACCGTAGAAATCCAGTCACTGCAAATAGAAAGATCAGTAAATCGCATTTCCGCAGGAATCATCCTCTTAGCTAGCACCAAGAATCGTTTTTATAAAAAAACTAAATCAGCAAGCTAAGTTGAAAAATCAGCAGAATCCGGTGCTCATGATAGCCAGCTTCAGGAAGCCACCATCCAGGTCCCTACACCTGAAATAAGGACCTTCCAGGTTTTTCAGACGCTCGAGGACAAGCGTTTTTAAGGAGGGAGGAGTTAGCGTAGCTAACATTCAAAACTCCAAAAATTCTTTCTCACGCTAATGCAGTGCACCTGCATTCCAATTCTTGCACGCGCATCCGCGAAATTGCTGACTACAAGTCTGGACACCCGACACCCTCAACCAAGGCCAAGGCATCGCACCTGTTAATTCAATGTGACAATGAAGATTGTTGAGGTATAGACTTAAGTAAAAGCAAAAATTGTAATCAGTCCTAATTTGAGTTTGAATAAACAACACGGCTTGCTGCCGTAAAAAATAAATTTTTTTAATAAACTTAACTTCAGTTAGTTTAACTTATACAAAGACTCAAATGAGTTAGTTGAATGAACTGACTCCCTAAAGTGAGTTGGAGTCATTGAGTCAACTCCTATAAATTTGCTAAGTTACCCACCCTTAACGGATACAAGAAAAACACAAATAATGTATTCAGCAGACAACGTTATCAGTGTTGGGGATTTTATCGTAATTTTGACGTTTTTTTAATAACTGATTCATTATAATATTTTTAATTTTTATTAGTCAAAATTTGCATGTTCGAATGTATGTTGGGCGCTCCTATCGATAAAATTTACGTACAACAATATTTCTTCGATTAAATTTACGTACATTTTCGTGATTTTNAAGTTACCCACCCTTAACGGATACAAGAAAAAACACAAATAATGTATTCAGCAGACAACGTTATCAGTGTTGGGGATTTTATCGTAATTTTGACGTTTTTTTAATAACTGATTCATTATAATATTTTTAATTTTTATTAGTCAAAATTTGCATGTTCGAATGTATGTTGGGCGCTCCTATCGATAAAATTTACGTACAACAATATTTCTTCGATTAAATTTACGTACATTTTCGTGATTTTGTGGTTAGCTTCGGTACACGGTACATGTACGTGTCATTTACGTACAGTTGGTCACACTACATATACAGCTATGATCATAGATTTAGCACAAAATTCAAATAGATGTTGTTTGCAATTTAAGTATGTTTATTTATTTTTTTAATAATTTTCATTTAAAATATGTATAATTCAATCTATAACAGAAACCACATGAATAAAAATTTCAANTACGTGTCATTTACGTACAGTTGGTCACACTACATATACAGCTATGATCATAGATTTAGCACAAAATTCAAATAGATGTTGTTTGCAATTTAAGTATGTTTATTTATTTTTTTAATAATTTTCATTTAGAATATGTATAATTCAATCTATAACAGAAACCACATGAATAAAAATTTCAAAATCTGCACAAAATTCACAAAAATTTAATCAAACTTCAAAAAATGTTCATCAAAGTTTCAAACTTTTTAATTCGAAATTTTAGAAAGTTTTGGAAACGCAGTTTTGTAGCCCATTCAATTTAATCTAATATGGCGCAAGTTTAAAATAGCAAGAAATTACCGTAGATTTTGTTAATGCGTTATATGGAAGACAAAAAAAATCTCAAAAATCAACGGTAATTTTTGGCTATTTGAAGCTTGCATTTTATTAGGCTAAAATTTAATAGGCTACCTTTTCTTATTTTAACTTTTTTAATGTTTTTATCGACGTACTTTTGCAGAACTTCCCGTTTCCTTCTCAGGTACTCGAGAACTATTGAAAAGCTGCTCAGAACACTTTAACATTTTACTTTTTTAAACAGTTTTAATTTTTATTTTTTTCAAAAATTTAACTTTACCGAAAAAATGTTTTTTAGTGTAATTTTGCAGAAGTATCTTTTCCCTTCTCAGGAACTCTAGGACTTTTGAAAAGCTACGCAGAACAGTTTTAANTCAAAAATTTAACTTTACCGAAAAAATGTTTTTTAGTGTAATTTTGCAGAACTATCTTTTCCCTTCTCAGGAACTCTAGAACTTTTGAAAAGCTACTCAGAACAGTTTTAATTTTGTTTGTTCAAAAATTTAGCTTTTTCGACTTTTTCGAAGAAAATGTTTTTTCGGCGTAATTTTTCAGAACTTTCTTTTACCTTCTCAGGAACTCTAGGACTTTTGAAAAGCTACGCAGAACAGTTTTAATTTTATTTTTTGAAAAGTTTAACTATTTCGACCTTTTCGAAAGACAATGTTTTTCGGCGTAATTTTGCAGAAATTTTCTTTCCTTCTCATGTACTCTAGAACTTTTGAAAAACTACTCAAAACAGTTTTAATTTTATTTTTTTCAAAAATTTAAATTTTTTGACTATTTCGAAAAAAAAATGTTTTTTTCGGCGTAGTTTTGCAGAAATTTCCTTTTCCTTCTCAGGAACTCTAGAACTCTTAAAAAGCTACTCAGAAGATTTTTAATTTTTTTTTTTAGTTTTACAGTTTTGACTTTTTCGAAAAAAATGTTTTGTTTCGGCGTAATTTTGCAGAACTCCTTGTTCCCTTTTCAGTTACTCTAGAACTATTAAAAAGCTCATCAGAACACTTAATTTTAATTTTTTTTTTTAATTTTACATTTTTGACTTTTTCGAAAAAAATTGCTTTCGGCGTAATTTTCCACAACTTTTTGTTCCCTTTCCAGGAACTCTAGAACTATTGAAAAGCTCCTCAGAACAATTTTTTATTTGCCTTGCCAAAAAAATTATTTTTCATGAAATTTTAGGAAAATGGGCGGGGTACCGCCTACTTATATGATATAAGCGAATCTCAAAAACTACTTAAACCATCTCGACCAAATTTGATACACACATTTTGCTTAGTCTCCTTAAGCACGATCTCNTTCGGCGTAATTTTGCAGAACTTCTTGTTCCCTTTTCAGTTACTCTAGAACTATTAAAAAGCTCATCAGAACACTTAATTTTAATTTTTTTTTTTAATTTTACATTTTTGACTTTTTCGAAAAAAATTGTTTTCGGCGTAATTTTCCACAACTTTTTGTTCCCTTTCCAGGAACTCTAGAACTATTGAAAAGCTCCTCAGAACAATTTTTTATTTGCCTTGCCAAAAAAATTATTTTTCATGAAATTTTAGGAAAATGGGCGGGGTACCGCCTACTTATATGATATAAGCGAATCTCAAAAACTACTTAAACCATCTCGACCAAATTTGATACACACATTTTGCTTAGTCTCCTTAAGCACGGTCTCAAATATTTTTGAAATCGGACACACACAATGGGAAAAACACACTGGTGGTTTAAACCCCGCCCCCCCCCTGTTTGGGGGAAAAATGCATAAAATTTGCCATCATTTAGTTTAAGATAATAATGGTAAAAATATTTGAAGATCTCAATAATTTTTATTGAGCTTGAGGCCATTTCAAAAGATTCATATCCCAGTGACCGTGGTGAGGAAGTCTGATGAGGAGATGTCGAGCCCTAACCGCCAAAATAACGTAAGCGACATTTTTTTCAAAATTTTCTTTTTGATGCAGAAATATTCCTAGAGCATCTAGATGCATTTCTGCATCAAAAAGAAAGTTTTGAAAAAAATGTCGCTTATGTTATTTTGGCGGTTAGGGCTCATGTGGTGTTAGTAGCTATAACTAGATACTAGGTAAATTATTGTTATTTTCCCACAAAATTTTTTCATTAGAAACGGCTCAATAAAAATTGTTGAATATAAAAGTCATTTTAAATAGCGATTCAAGCACAAATCGATGGCTGAGTGGGAGATCGACCTATCTCGGCAGCCAGTTCGAAAACGCCGTAGAATTTGGTTCAAAAATGCCCCATCTCAAACGAAAATACCCTGAAAATGAGCTGAGATAGGGCGTTTTTGAATCGGCAACTGAGATAGGGCGTTCTTCAACCAAATTCTGAGATAGGGCGTTTTTCAACGAAATTCTGAAGTAGGGCGTTCTTGAAAAGTTTTCTAAGACAGAGCGTTGTTGAAAAATTTTCTGAGATAGGGAATTTTCGAACTGGCTGCCGGCCCATCATCTTCCACTCAGCCATCGAAATGAACTTTCACAGAGGAAACCATTAAATATATATAAAAAAAAAATTCAGTCAAATATGGTGTGTATGCTTTGGAAACAACATTAAGGGCTGGTTTCTCCAATTCAACATAGTTTAGCCAATTTTTTAGACTTAGTCACGAATAAGCTGTGTAAAAAGTAGGCTAACTTTTGATTTAAGTCCAAAAAATTACTAAACTAAGTTAAGTTGAGTTGGAGAAACCAGCCATAAATGTTGTTTCGATGAAAGCATTACGTGCACTTTATGACACTTACGTTTTATGAAACGTACGTTTTATGTCAAGTCCTAAATTTGCACATTACACGTTTTTGTTCTAAAAATTTATTTTTTATGGATTTTGAATGCTTATTATTTTGTTTTTGAAACGTAAAAAATTAAAAAATCTTACTAGTATTGTGGCTTATTTGGTTTATTTGTATAGTGTCAGCTATTGGTGCTAATTTAATTAATTTTCTGGAATCATGGAAAAGATACATTTTTGTGCAAGAATTCAATGTACGTTAGTGTACCACAATAACCAATGTCAATGACACTTCTTTTAGAAGTCTATAATAAACGTTCAAAAATGTTATTCAACTTGTTCCTCATTTATTCTAAAATAAAATAAAAACAAATAAAAGTATATAACAAATGACTAAGTGACCATCAAGTCAAGGTGCAGGAATGGTATTTCCAAAGAGTCAAAAAATCGAGTTTTTGCAATATTTTAAAAACTCTTCCTTCCTGGCTTAAATTAAAGCTCGAAGAGTTTCTAAAATATTGCAGAAACTCGATTTTTTGACACTTTGACCTCGTTTTTTTCGAAATATGGAGCTGAGGAAACTTTATGCTTACGGATTCGTAATTAGCACAAAAAAGTCTATAGAAAACAGCTTTAACATTTGTCGTACCAAAATTTGTTTCTATTTTTGTTGGGCTGTGTTATCCATTAAAAATGAGCAAAAATTCGGATTTCCGTTTTTCCTACAGAAATTTTTCCTTATGTGGTCCATAATACCCTTTGGTCCCCTATTTAGTTATAGTTTTGCAAAATAATTCAATGAATATCATCATGCATGTGCAGGTATGGGCGGATAACGAGTACACAATGTTCTAGCTTTTCTCAATATTCATCGCAATGTGGATGTTAATGTTGACTCAGTATTAAACGAATTTTTATCTATACCTCCGTAAATTGCATGTGACTTTTCTTTGAGTTGCGCTGAATTATATCCACAATTAAAAAAAAATATGCTGAATAATCTAAATAAAACAATGATATTCTTGGTTGTTACGAATGTTTTACATAAAACCTCCCCTAAAGAGAAATCCTGCGATCGGCCCTGGATAAACCAGTTATATACACTACAAAAATTACAAAATTTTAGTTGAGAAAACGAAGTACACGCAAAGGATTTCACAAAAATTTATTGAAATATTACTATTTTTCAAAAATTAAGGCCCATTTTATGTAAAAAAGGGCCAAAAATGGGACGGTTTGACTCAAGTTGGCTGCCCTGAAGGTAAACATCACGCTCGGCTGTTGATTGTTTTTCTTTGTAATTTTAGCACACGCTTGACACATTCTATATAGGAAATTTACAAAAAAATGCCCAAAGCAAAAAGTGGTGTGCTATTCTTAGATTGGTGTTTACGTGCATTTGCTACGATAAGAACACAAAATATTGCGACTCTATATAAGAACTACAGTTTATAGTTCAAAGAACTTTCAACAACCCACAATGTCCATTATGCTGTTATTCCTACGTATTTTTAATATAAGCAAACTGTATTTTTTATGCCGTGTGAATTTAAAGAAATATAAAATGGGATGCTTGCTGACCAACGTTCACTAATTGTATAATAAGTTCCATGAATTTTATAAAAAAGGGCACAAATTGCATACTTTATTTTAGAAAATTTTTTTCCTATCTAAAGAAATCGATAGAGAAATGTAAATGCTGGTTTATGCCTAAAAATATTTAATGAATAACAATTATAAGGTATACTCTATTTTTTGGACTAAATACCTATTTATATGATATAATAAAATCTAAACATAGTAACCATCTGGCCGGCCAGCATTTCAAAGATTTGATTCTTACAAAACGGTGCCCAGGTATTAAACAAATAAGTTTTACGAATTAATTTAATTTTTTTTTTTTTAATTTTACAAGTATTAAATTTTTCGTATGTAAAAGTTTCTATAAACTAATAGTATTAGTTACTAAAACTTCCAAGATTCATTATTTCACTATACGTATAAGCAAAATAGACCAAAAGACTGATGCACAAAAAATACCACTTTTAGTACATTTGTAAAAAATATGGCAACCATAACTGAGCGCGACGCACAAATACCACGAAAAAATTAGACTGTGTTGGTGTGCCTAGAATGAATTCACGGTTGCCACACGACAAAAAATATTCTGACTAGAATTTACAAAAAAAGTTACCTGAATGTTACCAAGTAAAAAAAACCTCCTTTATTTGCCATAAATACGACATGGGTACAATAAATAGTTTTGTTAAAAGAAAACTAAACAAATTTATTTTACATCTGAAGCCATGAGGGCCAGAGGAGCCTATCCACAAAACAATTTTTAATATTTAATATGAGAAAGAAGGATCTATAAAACAAATGGCGTATTTTACTAAAATATTCATTGCATCTACGCAGTGTTGCCAACTTTTGATTTTCAAAAAGCACCAAAAACTTGGGAAAAAAGCGTTTTACCACACTAAAAGCACCAAATGGTTTTGAATCAATGGATGCTTTTTTCATAACAGTTTGTATGTAGTTAACAAAAACAAAAAATTAACAATATTTACAAGAATGCATACATAAATCACAAAACTTTTTGGCTCATAACGATTGAAAGGCCACATGCTATAATGACTCACGACGTAATACCGAAGTATTGCACAATAAAACTGATATATCTCAATAAAGAAAAATCGAATCCCAACGAACGAAAATCATGCCCTAAGTAGAAATGAGCAAAAAAAAATATGTTTTCATTATATAACCTCAAATATCGCCAAAAACCGTGATTTTGGGACTTTGAGTTTAGGATATCTCAATTAAAAATTATTTCAGGTTTTAACTATATCGGAGTAATCTTAGTTCAGAAACAAGTAAGAGCAGCGCTGCCTTCGGCTATACCGAAGGCTTCATACCTTTCATGAACATCTGAAATCTTTACTTTAACAGATTACTGCATTTGAAAAAGTTTATATATTCACAGCACACATAGATAGAAAAAATCGTATCTAAACAATCAGAGGTATGGAAGATATACCTTATATAGCACCAATCAAAGCGATTTTCACTGCTGTGTGATCGGTATGTAAACCGGTAACACAATTTAATGGGTTTAGCTTCCTTAGCTTAGGAGATATATCGCAAAAACTGGTATAGCTACAATCAGTGGTATACGAGATAAGGCTTATACAGCATAGATTTTGACAATTTTCTCAGTAGACTTCGTATTATTATTTATACAATAGCTTACGAAATTATCGGCTTTAGCTGTCCAAATAGAGGAGTTTTACAGTAAAACCCCATATCTGAACAATAAGTTGTATGGGGGCAATAAACAGGTTATAGTGACCCGATCTTTGCTAACTTTTCTGTAAACTTTCTGTTTACAATGAGTGAAAATAGTGCGAAATATTATGTTTCTAGCTGCATATATTTAGAAGTTACACCAAGGGATCTCATATCTGAACAATCAGTTGTATGGGAGCTATATGTAAAAGTGACGCGATCTTTGTTATTTTCACTGTAAGAATTCTGTTGATAATCGTTGGAAGTATTGCAAAATGTCATGTTCCTAGCTGCATAAATAGAGAAGTTATGGCAAAAAATCTCATATCTGAACAGTCAGTTGTATGGGAGCTATATGTTATAGTGGTCCCATTCTTCCGGTTCCGACAAATGATTAATACATTATAAAAATACACCCACCTACCAAATTTCATCCGGATATCTCGAAAACTGAAGGATTAGATTGCATACAAACAGACGGACAGACGGACATGGCTAAATCGAGTCAGCTCGACGTGCTGATCATTTAAGTATACATTTTAATGGGTCTATCTCTTCTTATTCTGGTACTTACAAACATCGGACCAAAGTTATAATACCATTTCATGCTCATGAAATGTATAAAAATCTCATATCTGAACAATCAGTTGTATGGGAGCTATATGTTATAGTGGTCCGATTCTTCCGGTTCCGACAAATGATTAATACATTATAAAAATACACCCACCTACCAAATTTCATCCGGATATCTCGAAAACTGAGGGACTAGATTGCATACAAACAGACGGACAGACAGACAGACGGACATGGCTAAATCGACTCAGCTCGACGTGCTGATCATTTAAGTATAGATTTTAATGGGTCTATCTCTTCTTATTCTGGTACTTATAAAGATCGGACCAAAGTTAAAATACCATTTCATGCTCATGGAAGGTATAAAAAGCACTAAAAAAGGCACTAGGCACTAAATAATATTTTATTTTTGCGTTTTAATTTTCAAAAAGCCTAAATCTAGTACTTAGAGCACTAAGTTGGCAACTATGCATCTATGTGATGCTACATATTATAGTAAAAGAAAACTAACAGGGCGTGCCTCGGCTGTTACCGTTTCGATTCTGGTAATGCATTTTAAGGTGCACCTCAACTTTTTTTTGAAATGATATATAATATAATAATAATATACATTTACATACGTATATAAATAAATTTTTATTCAATCTCTGTATATGCACGAGTATAAAGAAGAATACGACAAACATTTTTNGAAATGATATATAATATAATAATAATATACATTTACATACGTATATAAATAAATTTTTAATCAATCTCTGTATATGCACGAGTATAAAGAAGAATACGACAAACATTTTTGGAACGAAAAACAACACATAAATATTTTTGCAACGCACGCGTTTTAAAATATACTTTTCATAAAAATGCACTTTAAGCTTTTATCTTTTGAACAGGATCTCGGCCCCAAAAAAAATGATTTAAAAAATAGAATTAAGTGCATATACCGAAGCGTTAAAGGGCCCAAATACACCGCACAAACTGCTTTTCAAACCTCCTTTTTCATTTCCTCCATATATGAATCAAAGATCTGTATATAAGTATTGAACGTGTGGCATATTTCATGATATCAATTCACGGCTCGGCATTTCGCGTTGCATTTCTAACAAATTAGATGTGGTCTCACCATACACTTGTATAATAAAAGTATAGNTGGAACGAAAAACAACACATAAATATTTTTGCAACGCACGCGTTTTAAAATATACTTTTCATAAAAATGCACTTTAAGCTTTTATCTTTTGAACAGGATCTCGGCCCCAAAAAAATGATTTAAAAAATAGAATTAAGTGCATATACCGAAGCGTTAAAGGGCCCAAATACACCGCACAAGCAGTTTTCAAACCTCCTTTTTCATTTCCTCCATATATGAATCAAAGATCTGTATATAAGTATTGAACGTGTGGCATATTTCATGATATCAATTCACGGCTCGGCATTTCGCGTTGCATTTCTAACAAATTAGATGTGGTCTCACCATACACTTGTATAATAAAAGTATAGATTATTTTCAATAAAATAACATTAAGATAAGATTTCCAGGCTTCATCTGTTGGACTTTAAGCCTCTCAACACAAAAACATGTATATACTGACGCGAAAAATATTGAACATGTAGCATGCCCGCGCGATCCATCAGTATTTTGAAATCCATCAATATGGATCACGGTTCAAATATAATAACAATAAACATTAGATTGTGTGAAAGGCACCCCACACTGTGATAAATTAACGAGTAGACTGTCCAGCGATAATTTTCTTCGATATGTGGTTAGTTATTTTTACTGAGCGCTGGGTTGCCTGAACAACGCAATTGTTTCCAGTAGTGTTGTCACCCCTACACACAACCACAGTACATTTTATCAATTTAATCCAACATTTTTAGCATGACTTTATACACGCGAACTTACCAAAAGTTACCAAAAAAAAAGTTGCCAAGTTACCAAGCACTCAAAAAGTTACCTATTTTGGTCACAAATTTTCTGTTCGCATACTATACTGGATATTTTTCTCTTGTTAGAGAACAGATTTCACCATTTCACAGGAATTTTGTTGCTGGGCGAGTTTTACTGGAGATTTTAAACGAACGTACCTATAGAGAAATTTGCCTAATTTAAAAACATATATGTTGGTACTTTTTCAGCTGATTTGGTAAATTTTTTTTGCCATTCGGTACAAAATTATAAAACGCATTTATCATCCCTGATATCAGGCTTTACAAAAGGTTGCACACACATACAGGCTAACCTAATATTCGCGGCTTGCGTTTTGGTATGCATTAGGGATGGGTAAATTCGATATTCGAAGCTTCGATATTCGAATTTGTTTTGCTAAAATTCGGATAAAATCGAATTTTTCCAGAAAAAGTCGAATTTCANTTTGCTAAAATTCTGATAAAATCGAATTTTTCCAGAAAAAGTCGAATTTCATCTTTATTTCAAAAAAATCAAGTCTTCACCTTTCTTCTTTCTGACTAAATTTGCCATCCCTGTGTGCGGCACTCCATTTGTCTTAGTGATTCAAGTGCAAAATTACATGTTTTTCGATCTGTTATTCCAAACTCAATTTTAAAATTTTTATTTTGTATAAAAAACTAGTTTATTCGTTGATTTTTTATTTATTATTTTTAGAGGGTTTTACGTTGGTAGCATGAAGCTTTTGCCTGACAAGACCCCTAGTAAAATTTTCCGGAGAACAATTTTTTAAAATATATCAATCCAGTAACGATCTGCCAAATTTGCTTTTTGCGAGATTTCTTGAAGTAAGCGTCAAAAATTACCGTTTTATGCGGTTGCTAATGGGTCAAAATGTTCTACGAAAACATTTTAATATATATGTCTCAACCTTCAATTTCGCTCAGACATTTATTTTAACTATTTTTTCGACTTTTTTGAAAACTACTTAGGCCGAGATATGAAAACTTTAGTAGGCCATAAAATAAAAATACGAGCTAACTTTTGCAAATCCATCGAGCGTTTTACTACTGGATGGGTAGACATTCAGAAAATGTTAACGAAGTACGGGCGGGGCTCGGCCGTCGCACAGTGTAATTTGAGTTTAACTTTTTAAACAGGTGGCCACTCTCTTCAAACACCTCAAAAATATTTAAATTGTTGCATAGTATTTTAAGTACAACACTTCTTTAAATAAATTCGACTTTTCAAACAGGCGGCAACCCTCCTAAATGTAATTAAAAAATAAAGTTTATTCAGAACCATTTCGATTGATACCAATATTGAAGTAATTTATTTAACTTACTAGCAAATACCCGGCGTGCTTCGCTACGTCTTAGAATTGTTTTTGTGCTGTTGCTCCCTCTCACTACATCCAAAAAAAAACGTTTAGTTCCTTTCGTTTAGAATGTAGACAACGCATCCTATTTTCGCAGGAAACTCAATTTAAAATCTAATATCGACTTCAAGTCTACATACCACATCAAGAAGGTATTTAGCCAATATTTGTAACTTTTGGTAATGCGCTCAAAATATTTAAAGACACTGACATATTTACAACATTTTGTTGAAAGTTCCATGTGAGCACCATGTTCTAAGAAATAGTTTTTGACGAACGGAGAATTTGGAATTAATTGGCTCTTGAAGAATGTGTGCGATATCTCAAGTAGACCTGCAAATCCTACATACGAACCACACTCAATAATTTCTCAAATGTAAATTCAGCGACACCATGATGGGATTCTTTTTTTTTGTTTTTTTTTTTATAAATGACACAACAAAATTTGAATCAAATCGACTGATAAATATGAATTTTGAAAAAATGTGAACTGTCCCCAGCGTGCCAATTGCTCATAATTATCCACTATCCACTATTTAAAAGCCAATTTAGGCTAAGAGCTTCGAGCAAAGCGCCGATTTCAAACGCATATGTTTCAATGGGAGAACGCACAGTGAAGAGCAAAGCGTGCATACACGTTTGTAATTAAAGCTTTGCTCGATGCGAACTTATGCTTTGCTCGCCGCTCCAGTATGCTTTGACCCTTAGTCCCCAAACTCATAAATAAATACATATCGGTTGCTTAGAGTGAAATGTTTCTAGGTTCATTTTTACAAATTTTACAGAAGCGAGAAAAACTTTCTGTAGCCATTTTTTAAGTATATTACCAAACTTGGCATATTTACAATGTTTTGTGTGTTTAAAGTAAAGAAAAACTCCATACGAATCAGATGATTCGATGCTAAATAAAAGATGTCGTTTTAGTTTGGCCTTATCGAATTTGTCGTGCCTTTTTCGGGTACACCGCTCTACCTCGGGCATTCACTTGAGCGCGTTGCTCTTCGCTTTGATTTCTTCTCCTTATTGACATTCGATGTGAATCACGCGTATGCCTGCCAACCGTATTACGTCTGCGTAGTGGAGGCATTTTCTAAAGTATTCTTTTCGAATTAATGTAGCAAATCGATTGAATTAAATCTGGAAAAAAGACACAATGTTGTTGTCAATGTTTTTTAATAATTGTAAACATTCGCCAGCTGTTTCTGTTTATTTATTAGTAAAACGCGGGACTGCCAATCTTGCGGCAAAACAATAATAAAAATCCAAAAAAACACGTAAAGCCAAACAGAATTAATTGCAAAACGTGCAATGATACACACATTAAATTTCTTATGTGCACCCTCCACACAGACCCCAATCACTTCTGAAAATTTCATTTTATGAGCACCCTCCACACAGACCCCAATCACCCCTGAAAATTTCATTGAAATCGGGCAAGCCGTCTAGGATTGATAGAAATCTCTTATGTGAACCCTCCACACAGACCCCAATCACTTCTGAAAATTTCACTGAAATCGGGCAAGCCGCCTGGGAATGATAGAAATCCGAAAAAAAACACGTAAAGCCAAACAGAATTAATTTTTTTTTTTGTTTTTGAAAAACGTGCAAAGATACACACATGAAATTTCTTGTGTGCACCCTCCACACAGACCACAATCACCCCTGAAAATTTCATTGAAATCGGGCAAGCCGTCTAGGAATGATAGAAATCCGAAAAAAAACACGTAAAGCCAAACAGAATTAATTTTTTTGTTTTTGCAAAACGTGCAAGATACACACATGAAATTTCTTATGTGCACCCTCCACACAGACCCCAATCACCCCTGAAAATTTCATTGAAATCGGGCAAGCCGTCTAGGAATGATAGAAATCCGAAAAAAACACGTAAAGCCAAAAAGAATTAATTTTTTTTTTTTTGTTTTTGCAAAACGTGCAAAGATACACACATGAAATTTCTTATGTGCACCCTCCACACAGACCCCAATCACCCCTGAAAATTTCTTTGATATCGGGCAAGCCGTCTAGGAGGAGTATGCGAACAGGAAGTTTTGCCACTTAATTTTATATATATAGATTAAATAATTTGATTTTGATTTTCTTACATATGGCACAAAACTAAAACCATGTTACACATCTACAGGGCAAGCCCTTTCATTTGACACCTAAAAATAAAACGAACGATACAGATTTTATGACTTGGTGTTAAATATTTAACGCAAACATCTGCGGAAGCGATTATTTGAATTTGATTTTCTAACCTGTGGTAATCCATTTCATAGAACTAAAACTATGGTGCAGACACAAAAGAGAAGCCTTTAATTCGACTCCTAATTTTTTTAAATTGAACGATACAGGTTTTATAACTTGGTGTTAAATATTTAACGCAAACATCTCCGAACTCTATTAAGATGTTCCACTTCAAAAAAATTTTGCAAAATTCGAAAAAATTCTAATGAAATCGAATTTGCACCACCGAATTTCGAGTCGAATAATCGAATGGTTGGGCAATGTTCGAAATACGGAAAAAATCGAATTTCAACCCCCCACTACCCATCCCTAGTACGCATGCCGTTGAATTTGCGTCAACCGAAATTGGCTTGCGTGCGTTTGCACTTGATCTCATTGAACAAAACGTCAAAACAAAATGTCACGAACAAAATTTGGAAATTGAGTTAGCTTCATACGCACGCCGCTCAATTTCGGTTGGTCCCATACGGTGGTCGGAATCATTCCCCCGTGCATAAAATCACCCGGACTAAATCCTCCAGAAAAAATTCCAGGAAAAAAAACTCCCTGAACAAAAATCCCCTGGACAAAGTCCCCTCCAAACAGTATTCCCCCGGACAAAACCACCCGACCGGCAACAAAGAAAGGAGAACTCTACTTAGTGAGGGTTATAATCCCTAAGTGCGGTCGATGGCCGCCTACGCAGAAAGAAGTTCTGCGCAAAAAGATTTCCACCCCTCTTTTCCGGCATCTCGGAAAGTAGAATTCTACTCAGTGAGAGTTATAATCCCTAAGCGCGGCCGAAGGCCGCCTACACAGAAAGAAATTCTGCGCAAAAAGTCTTCCGCCTCTCTTTTCCGGCAACAAAGAAAGGAGAATTCTACTTAGTAAGGGTTATAATACCTAAGCGCGGCCGAAGGCCGCCTACGCAGAAAGAAGTTCTGCACAAAAAGACTTCCGCCCCTCTTTTCCGGCAACAAAGAAAGGGTTATAATCTACTAAATAAGGGTTATAATCCCTAAGCGCGGCCGAAGGCCGTTTACGCAGAAAAAAGTTCTGCGCAAAGAGATTTCCGTACCTGGTGTTGGTTGATTTTTCCGACAGGGCGGTAAGATGATTTATTTTGGAACGAATTTCCGTCATCCCTTGTCAAGATTGGTTTGCAGACAAACCGGTTTCGGCGTTGTGCCATCTTCAGTGTCATTTTTCGTTATGTCTGGTTCGAGATTTGTCCCTAATTTATGTTCATTTATCTTAGGTAATGTGATTTTCGTCGATGATTAATTACTAGATATACCATGGTGCCCATTTTTTTGAAGCAGGTAATAGGTTCATCTTCGCTGTTTCGATATTAACATCCATTATGTTGTCGCTGTATGGTTTTTGCCTGCAGGTAGGTAAAAGTCAGTGATTTTTGCCCTGGTGGTGCTTTTTGGTGTGTTCGAAGTGTCCATGCCTGTTGTTTTGTTGTCATTTTTCTTTTTTTCGTAAATCAATTTTAAGGGTTCGAATATAACATCCGATGCGGTATTTGTTTGTTCGTTTATTATTTTGCTGTCGAAGGTTTTTAGTTTGTATATTTCCATATTTTCTAGGACGTTTAGTCGTTGGCCTCTATGTTGTACATGCAGTAGTTTCGCTGCCTTTCTTATTTGCGTTGGTGAACATTTGTTGTTAAACATGTGGTTAGCAAAATTTGACTCTGGTATTGCGCTCGGTTTCTGTGTCTTTTTGTTATAGTCTCTTATATGCTCGCGGAATCTTGTTTTTATTTTACGTCCTGTTTGACCTATGTAACTATGCTGGCATTTGCAAGTTAGTTTATAGACTCCTTGTTTATCCAATGGATCTTCTTGATTTGTGGTGTTCCGTAGTATCCGTCCAACGTTGTTATTTGTTCTGAATGATGTGCGAAGGTTGTGTTTATGGAACAGCTTTGCAAGTTTGAACGTTGACTTTCCAGTATAGGTTAATAACGCCCAATTTTTGTTATTGTTTTCTTCTTTGTTTGGATTTTTGTTTTTGTGCTCCCTTCGGATTTCTTCTACCAGATCTCTTTTGTATCCGTTATTAGCCGCTATGGCATATATTGCGTTCAGTTCTTTGTTGTATCCTTCTTTTGTTAGTGGTTAGTGGAATACCACTAACAAAAGAAGGATACAACAAAGAACTGAACGCAGACGCAATACCAGAGTCAAATTTTGCTAACCACATGTTTAACAACAAATGTTCACCAACGCAAATAAGAAAGGCAGCGAAACTACTGCATGTACAACATAAAGGCCAACGACTAAACGTCCTAGAAAATATGGAAATATACAAACTAAAAACCTTCGACGGCAAAATAATAAACGAACAAACAAATACCGCATCGGATATTATATTTTTCTTCTTCTTAATTGGCGCTGTAACCGCCTAAGCGATTTTGGCCGAGTCCAAAACAGCACGCCAGTCATTTCTCTTCTGTGCTAACTGACGCCAATTGAAAATGCCAAGTGAAGCCAAGTTCTTCTCCACCTGGTCTTTCCAACGCAGAGGAGGCCTTCCTCTTCCTCTGTTACCAGCATCGCGGCCCGCGTTGAATATTTTCAGAGCAGGAGCGTTTCTGTCCATCCGAACGACATGGCCAAGCCAGCGGAGCCGCTGAATTTTAATTCGCTGCACTATGTCTATATCGTTGTAAAGCTCATCGTTAAATCGTCTGCGATATTCGCCATCACCAACGCGTAAAGGTCCGTAAATCTTTCGCAGAATCTTTCTCTCGAAAACTCCAAGAGCCGCCTCATCAGATGCTTTCATTGTCCATGCCTCCGCGCCATACACCAGCACAGGCATGATCAGTGACTTATAGAGTGCGATCTTTGTACGACGAGAGAGGACTTTACTTCTCAATTGCCTACTCAGCCCAAAGTA
>NW_016157964.1:63195-70428 GCF_001687245.7 Rhagoletis zephyria
GTAAATCTTGATTGCTATAGAATTTGTACGGGCTATCCGCTATGCGCTTTTCGTGAAAATTCTAAACGAAAATTTAATTGAAATTTTTCTCAATTATGGTAATTTTTAATGTGGTCTTCTTAATCGAAACATCCGGTCTTTTAACACAAAATTATTCGTAAAAATAAGGAAATAAGGGACTTTCTTGTTTTTCCCCGGGTTATAAAGTCTTTTAGGATGTTTAGAATACGAAATACTTGTAGCACCTTGACGCGATGCCAAAGCCGATTTTCGTGAGAAGGCATTTCGGAGACAGATGACGTTAGTGCCACAATCGAAAACAAGTAGTGATGAACATCTTAAATACTTTTGTATCGAAGGTACCTGTTTGAATACTAAATACTCAAATACTGAGATAAACTAACAGCGGCCGCTGTGGTGTAGTGATTAGAAGTGTGCTCTACCAATCTGCAGGTTCTGGCATCGAGCTTAGTTTCTGACAAACATCAGACCAGACCAAAAACCAAAGAAAATGAAACGTTTCCGACAAATATCAAAAACAATAGAAAAGGAAACGTTTATTTTAAAATCGCCACTCAGCAGGCAATTGGCAAACCTCAGAGCAGTGTGTCTGCGGGTTTGTTAAAAATTGTAGCAAAGAAGAGTTTTAAAATGCATCAATATGTACCACTTTTTTATTTTAAGTATCAAAGTATCAATATAGAATAAAGCCAATATTTTTTATGAAAAACCATCTTCCAAAACAACTTAACATTTATTGATTGCAAAAAAGGCACACTAAATACTAAATAGCATAATAATAATATCGAAAATGTCTTACATGTATGAGTTTAACTGGGTATTAGTATAATATAAACAGCAAAAATGTCTTACCTATGTATAATCTTATTTTTAGTTTAAATACTTTTTGAACTTATAGGACTCAGAATTAAAATTTGTTGCTAATTTTTAAGGCGTTTCGAAAACATTATGCATTCCACTATTGGCAAAGTTATTTTGTTCTATTTGTTTTGATCAAATTCAGATCTGAGAAAATGCGCTCTGCAGCGGTAGAGCTGTGCGGCAAACATGACAAGTTGAAAATAAAAGAAGTTAGTTCGAAATATTGCTCTATGTCTTACGCAATCTATTTTATTATCGAATTTCAAAAGTTGCCATTGTATGCAAATCGTCTCTTTGTCGCTTTCTTTGTACAAGTTAGGAAAATTGTTTAAAACTGTTAAAAATGTCGAATTAGTGCTTTCTTTATGCGACAATGGATCAATACATGCAAGGCGTTTCAAAATTTCACCGTTAAAATCAAATATCTTCTTTATTTGCAAGCAACGATGAATATTTATAGCATTGATGAATATTTTTTTTATTTTTTAAATTTAGAGTTTACTTAAATGTGCTGTTCATATATACGTCTCTGCGGCACAAGTAATACATACTTCCTTAATAGGTAAATGATTATCTGGGTTACAAACGTCTATATCAGCTGGATTACTTGGCATACAGTTTAGTTTGACAAAAAAAAGACAATATAAGTTTACAGTTACTTTCAAAATTGTTATATAAATTATGCAATCTGTATGATTCACTTTGAAATTCTGTGTTCATCTGATTGACAGTATCAAAAATACTTGATAAAAAGAAATAATAAGTTTTTATTAGTTCGGAATGAATTTTTTCAGGAATAGCTCGAGCTTGGCTCACAGCGTCGTCGAAACAAGATGTGAAAAATAATTACAACGCGCTCCACTCGGACAGTAAACGATCAACAGCTTGCTTCATCGATAGAGCTGGGATACTATCGATAGTAATATCGATAGTATCGATAGTTGAAAACTGTCGCCTCTATCGATTGTTTTTGAAAACTATCGATGTCGGGTTTAGCGAAACTTCTCTCTTCACATCTCTTAACATTACATTAATTTTTTTTTATCCAAGAAAATTCACAATACAATCGGCAAAAAAAAATTTTAGTTATTGGAATTTTTAGCAACTATAAGCTTACACTGAGGTATAGTAAAATTGAATAAGCTATAAAACCGCTTACACAAAATTCTTATAGAAATTCGAATTAAAAAGCTTGAAATTTGAATGATTTTGTAGTTTTTTTATGTTTAGTACAACTACTAAAGTACTACTAGTAAACAAACAAAAAATAGTCAAAACTGCTAAAAATGTTGTGTTGCTATTATTTTGAGCAGTACTTTATTCGTTTTCTTATAATATGGTAAAATCTTAATAGTTTCCTTTGTCCGGATTTCGATATGCGCCGCCGCATTTGATCTCAGTTGAACTTTTATAAGTATGAGTTGTCAATTTAAACGAATATCTTTTGTTTTGTTTTGTAGTATTAGAAATGTATTATTATAGCCAATTTCACTTCTTTGCACTTCAAAAGGGACAAACATATGTATATATAATTCAGACGCATAAATGAAATAATTTTATTTTATTATGATAAGTATTTTTGGTGCACTCAAATTTAAACAAATTTATATAATCTCTTTAACTTACAAAATAATTTATAAATTTTATAAATTTATTAATTATTTAATTTTTAAGCAATTTAGCATTTCAATTCAATACCTCTCACGACGATAGTACTATCGATGCTATCGATGTTTTCAACTATCGTTTCGAAAACTATCGAGTGGTGGTACTATCGATAGTATCCCAGCTCTATTCATCGATAACCAGCGAACGTTTGACACTCGTAAAATTTTATGAGTTTTACCACCAACGTAGTTTTGAAACGCGGCAATTTACCCACCCTTTTAGTACTATGTGCGAAGAAATTGTAAACATCTCTGGCAAGTTTTTCGACTTCTACCGGAATTTTTTACATGATTGGAAAAGTATCAAAATTTAAAAATAAGTATTCCTTCAAAATTCATCGAAAGATGTATTACTTTTGATCGACTTGGATCAAAACGGTTACACTGCCTCAGAGTGAATTACCGAGTAAAAATAAATCATCGTTCGGAGGCGGCGCAAACTGTGTGACAACATCACGCCACAAATCGGAGGTGAAGCTCGGCCCAGCATTAAGATATTGTGTAAGCGCACATCAATTATTATGTCGTTAATTAAATTATTAAATTAAAATGTTTTGTTGGAAGATTTTCTCGGGATTCTTTATGTTTTACTTTTCGAAAATTTTAACAATTTGGAACTTGTTGGTACCTTTCTGTTTTCTTTCAAGACATTTCGAGATTCTTCGTGTTTTAGTTTTCGGGATTATTATTTCTATACAGTAATTAGAGAAGCCATAAAAGCAAGTTTTTTTTACGCGGTATTATTAAGGTAAAAGTAACTATACACTTTTATTAGGGCTGCTGATACCCGGGGCTTTTATTACCCGATTTGTTCGGGTACCCGGGTAATATATATATGTTGATGTCGGTTAAACGAAAAAAACACCCGACATAAAGCTTCTTGTATAATCTTTTTGGTGAGGATAAATATTTTTCTAGTGAGAAAATTTGTTTAATAGTTTTTTTTTATGTCTAAAACTTGAAAAAAGGCATATATTTTTGAATTTTGTTATGTACTCCCTTTATGAACAATGTGAAGGTCCTATTAAAGATATAAAAAAATACAAACAGTGGTCAAAAAATTATAGCCGAACCACTTTTTGCCAAGTTTTAAGGTATTATTTTTGTTGTTATTTGATTTAAGTTGTTTTTTTTTTTTTACAAAAATACAGTTCATTCTTTAACAAAACCTGTGCAAATCCAAATTTCCAAATTTGTAAATTTTTTTAATTTGTAGTTTTTGGTGAGTAACGTACCAGTATTTAAAGTAGTTTCATGTCCCCTAACAATACAGTGCAAAATCTTTCTATATTCTGAAAAAAATAGCATAAAATATTAACTACTTTTGCAAAATTCGCTATAATACTTATGTATGTATTTATACACTTTTAAACGTCTCCATCTTCTGATGAACTTAGAAAACTGCAAGAAAACGTGGTAATTTCGGTGCCTAGTGAAAGGCGTCGTAAAAAAGAAGCAGATCAATCTTCATGGAAGAGAGAACGCGAAAAGCTAAAAAAGATAGCTATGCAAAAGTTACTGTTTCAAAAGTCGCTATATTAAATTTTTATATATAAAATTTGCAAAAACTACCACACTGCGATTTTGTTTTTTAATGTTATTAGGTTCTTGTTTATCCAAATTTTCAGATAATAAAGATAAATATACAATTAGGATGTTACTTGTTGTTGTAGAGGTTTTTTTTAATTTATGGCTTACTATTATAAAATCACATAACGCTGTTTGCAAGTGCAATATTAAAAAAAAAATCAACAAACTTTCGTACAAATTTCGAAATTTTTTAGAAATTCTAAAATATTTAGCCATTTAAAACTTGTACTTTATTCTACCAGAATTCATTGGGCTACAAAACTGCATACTCAGAATTTAATTAAACAACTCAAAATTTTAACGAAAGTTTGTTTTTTTTTTTTAATTTTGCACTTGCAAACAGCGTTATGTGTTTTTATAATAGTAAGCCATAAATTAAAAAAAAAAACATTTTTTAAATTTTAAAATTTTAAGGCAGTGTCCCTCGATGGGTACATTTTTATATTGGGCTATTGGTAAAAGAAAATGGGACACATTTTTTCTGTNTAAAAATCAACAAACTTTCGTACAAATTTCGAACTTTTTTAGAAATTCTAAAACATTTAGCCATTTAAAACTTGTACTTTATTCTACCAGAATTCATTGGGCTACAAAACTGCATACCCAATCGTGTGACACTGCCTTTAAACTTGCATTTATACGGATGCTTNGATGGGTACATTTTTATATTGGGCTATTGGTAAAAGAAAATGGGACACATTTTTTCTGTAGTCAAAAGATTGGTACAATACAGCGATGTTCTATTGAAAGCTTTCAACAAATTAATTTTCGTGATTGGGATAAAGAAAAATATTTTGTGTGTTCACACAATTGGGATACGATTTGCACCAAATTTTGGCAAATACCCAATCGTGTGACACTGCCTTTAAACTTGCATTTATACGGATGCTTCTAAAGAATGAACTATAAAAACTAACCAAAACTAAATAACAGCAAAAATAATATTTTAAAACTTGTGAAAATTTGGTGCGGCTATAATATGTTCGACTACTGTACATAAGTTGACCATGATTACTCGGCCGTAGCACAATGCCACTAACCACATTTCACAATTTTCAGGATCATGCGATTATCGATTATATATTTTGTTGTTGTGTGAAATATTTAGTTTTTATCAGTAGTTTTCTTTTAATCAAAATATATTGAAATAAGAGTGAAACTAAAAAAAAATTGTGCCAAAATTTTGGACTAATTTGCAATATTTTGTACTTCAGGTCCTGTAATTCTTCGATCTTCTGGGCGATAAATTCGTTTAAATCCTTCAAGGCGCCGGGGACCGATGGCATCATACCTACGCAGCGCCAAAGGGCTCTGGAGTTGTGGTGCAGTTGGTTGGCTCCTATTTATGCGAACTTGGTGAATACCGTATACATACATCCCCAAGGCTTGGAGGGTAGTCAATGTTGCGTTCATCCCTAAGGCCGGAAAAGGCTCTCTTGGGATTTTACGCCTATAACCTGTCTGCGTTTTTGCTTGGAGAAAGGTCGGTGGATACCGCTCTGAACACATTGGTGCAGTAGTTAGAGGAAGCCTTCACGCATAAAAATTATGCATATCGAAGGGGCCTTCAACAATGTCACTCCAGAGGCAATAGTCAAGTCTATTCATAATCAGGGGGTTGAAACCAACCTAATAAGGTTTAACTACAGCTTACTTCGTGACAGCGGCGGAGTGGGGGGAGCGGCTGCAGTCAGCACAGAGTCAATGGGGGCCCTCGGAAGGTAGTCTTCTATCTGCCCTGCTCTCGATTATGGTTGTAAACGACCTTCTAGAGGAACTGGAAAAAGTTGATTGTTTGGTGATCGCCTATGTAGACGATGTGGAACGTTTGGTTAAGGGACGATTTCTAGACACCCTTTAAAATCTGGCTCAAGGTTACCTGAACCAAGTAAGCAAGTCGGAACTGGTATTGTTTACCAGGAAGTACATGATACCCGTTGGGCCCTTCCTTCGAGTGGAGGAGTTCGCCTGCGGCTCTCAAACAGGTTCAAGTACTTAAGCTTGATCCTCAATAGGAAGCTGTCGTGCACAGAGAAAAAAGCACTTAATGGAACAAAACTAATAAGATATCTCTTCGGTTTTTTGTTAAGAGGATATTTTGGATTTGGATTTTATAAGGTTGTATAATTAAATTTTTTTAAATAGAAATTAAAAAAGGTCCACGCCGACCAGTCCTCGAACCCGTGACCTTCTGAATGGCAGTTTACAGCTCAACCTACCCGGCTACGGTGGTCATCTTGCCAATGGTGTTCTATTGATTGGTATGAATGTAATATAAATCTAAGAAGTCATCACATGAAAGTAAGAAGAAAACTTTTCAACAAATTCAAGAATACATCTAATGAAAGAAAAAAACTTTTCAATAGATTCAAGAATACATCACATACAATTAAGAAGTAATTTTCATGAAGCACTATTACATTGGTTTGTTAAACATTTCCAGTAAGCATTAGCAGCGAGAACGTAAACACAAAATTGAGATAAAAGAAATAAAAATAAATCAATATACATACATACATACATATATGTATATAAAATAAAAAATAATAATAATAAAAATAATAAAAAAGATAAAAAAAAGAAACTAGGTTCGTTCCACAGGATTAGAAGCCACGTCCAAAAAGTCGGCAGTCGTAGTCGCACCCGTTAGCTGTGGTCTAGTAGAGCTGTGTAATGATTGAATCAATTGAGTGTGCATTCTCATTTTTTTCGTTTCGAAATTGTGATTGTTTGATTTAAAAAATTTAACAACCACTCTTGAGATTGGTTACAAATTGTAAACACAAAATATGTAGTGTGTTATGGAATGGTTGACACCCATTCACATAGAGAATGTGAATGCAAAAAAAAAACTCAATCATGTATGATTGGACGTTTATGGGAATGCAATCTGTCATTATCATTCAGTACTAATACTATTTGTTGTATCAGGGTTGAAATTTTTGTACTCAAAATGTGAAACCAGAAGATTGCCATCTCCCTTAAAATAAGTAAACAAATAAATATTTGGTGCTAAAATATTTTTCTAAGTGTTTGGCCGAACTTCTGCTCAAACTTGAGGCATGAGTTCTGATTTTATAAGAAGAGTTTTCAA
>NW_016157964.1:72184-76813 GCF_001687245.7 Rhagoletis zephyria
GTCTTTGAACTAATGATTGGTACTGAGTTAAAGAATGCACACACATAAAAGATTGCAGCCTTTTCAATACTCATTCAGTGTTAAACCTTTTTTTGATTGGGCATTGGTTTTTTCAATCTTGCTATGAATATGTTGATGTGTGAATTCATAACTGCTTTGAGAGAATGGAAAATTCAAAAATTTTAAACCTCAATCCTAAGCGAAGAATAAGTAATGAAAACTGGATAGAAAAAAATTTTTGATTTAAAATTGAAAATGATATCACACTTACACAGCTCTGTGGTCTACTGAGAAAACATGGAAAAATACAACCTTCAATTCATTGTCAAAAAATCAAGAAGAATTTACACACGAAATTAAGAAGAAATCTCTATGGAATTTTCTTCGTTTTTTCGTCTATTTTACCCCTTAGCCCAGAAATGTTTCATAAAGACAATCCTCTTGTTTATATGTGTCATATTTTTCTCTGTGAAGCTCCTTCTCTACCTATATTCCCCTCCCCCTCAAACATTTAAACACACATTTAAACATTTTAAAACATTTTTAATACTTATTATAAGTACTTCCAAGGAATTTAATGAATAATACTGTTTTCACTTTTGTTTGTATTAATCAGTAGTAAATATTTACATTATTTTAGCCTGTATCCATTCGCGGACAGTATTATTTTAAAGGTTTGAACTTAACTTGTCAAACTATTTAAGTATGTATGAACTTAATAGTAAGCGGAACAGTGTAATATGTATGAATTGAGAAAATAATACATCACTCAAAGCGCAGTTAGCGTATGGAGACCACAGGGGGAAAAACCTATTTTCCCTCAAGAGAGGACTGGGTAGGGTGGGGTTACTCGAAGAAGGAAGCGGTAAACTTCTTCACGGACGGATCGAAACTTGGAGAAAAGGTTGGTGGGAGGTTTTTCTGTCGGAAACTCTCCACCGAAACTATATTCAGGCTTCCATACTTCTGCAAAATCTTTAGGTGGAAACAGCTGTCATCAAGGATGCGATAGATTTACTGCTAAAGGGTGTGACGGTGCGCTTAAAATCGGTAAAAGAATGTCTGACCTCTCTATCAATCGCGTTGGAGTGCTTCTTAATAAGGCTAGTTTCGGTTCTGAGTCACAGTGATCTCGCCGGAAACTGCGTGCCTGATTACCTGGCGTCGGAAAGGCACCCTAAAAACGTTATCGCCAAGTAAGGAACAAGTAGGGACGCCTCTGTCCTCCTGCGGTACACTCTTGGATGGTTGGACCTAGTGTTAGCTCGGCGAGCGCTGGATTAGCACGCATATTTCGTACTCGCGATAATGAAATTGCATCATCTACTATATACCTAATAAAATGGAAAAAAGAAAGCGATGCTCCTTTTTCAAGCGCAAGACACAAGTCACCCATCGTTACCCCTTAAATGTGCCGAAGAACACGTTACCTCTCAAGTGCTGATATGCCATTGTCTGATTCGTATTCACGCGGTAAGGCTAGGAATTTCACCTGATCCCTTTTGTATCAGCTGTCAAGAAGAAAATGAGGTGGAATCATCTCCACACTTTCTTTTAGACTGTCCAACCTTCGCGAGGTTAAGATGGAAGCATTTTGGTTCGCACTTCTTAACATTCGCTGACTACATTAAGGCCTATATTATGATTCACTGCTTTCAAGATAGTTGAGTTGTAAGTTGTAAATTGATATTATGGGACACAGCTCAACTCAGCTATGAAAACATAGGTGTCTGGCAGTTGTCTGGCACCAGCATCCTCGGACTTATTAGTAAAACATAATCCATAACTGATCTCCAGTTTCTTGCTTTTAATTGCTTTAATATGCATAATCAAAATAACATAATATTAATAAAATATCAAAATTTGTATCAAATTGCCAACTTTTTCAATGGCTACAATCAACTGAAAATATATGTGAATGGCAATAGCAATAAATAGTTGAGTTGTCTACAAGTTGAGTTGTCTCAGACAGAAGAAGAATCACAAAGGAAAATCTTTTAATTGACCAAGTCTGTCCGTTGCCTGGGGCAACCACTTTAACACAACCCAACCTAACCTGTACTTCTTTGACCTATGAAATAGTTGGTCACATTAACCATGCTAGACAGTATGCAACGGATCGAGAATACTCCCAATGTATTTTCGTTTGAGATAGGGCCCTTTTCAACCAAATTCTGAGATAGGGTGTTTTTCAATAAAATTTTGAAATCGGGCGTTGTTGAAAAGTTGTCTGAGATAGGGCGTTTTCGAACAGGCTGCCGAAATAGGACAATCTTGCACTCAGCCATCGATATGTAGTATTTTCAAAAGAACTAACTACAATTTGACATACTCTGATAACCAGGGAACGGATTTTTAGGACCTAAAAACCTATAAACAAGGCAAAATAAAATAACGTAATAGGGTGGAAAGGGCAAAATAAAATAGCGAAAAAAGCAGGAAAAGGCACTAGGTATTGCAAAAAAGGCAAAAAAAAAAGCAAAACAAAATAGCGAAAAAGGCAGGAAAAGGCACTAGGTATTGCAAAAAAAGCAAAATAAGGCACTAAAAAACGACAGAAAATACGAAGAACAATCAAAAAATACATTTATTTTGAAAATGTTTATATTACAAGTAAAAAGAGAAAACCTATGAACTAGTTTCATTATACGAAAAATTTGTACTTTGAATCTTTGACTATTTTATCCTTTCGAGTTTCTAACTCATAAAACTTCAATCTGTATAGTTGTAGTAACATTGAACCACAAGATGCATTTTGACGTTTTCTGGCAGCATTTTCATTCGATTTTCGCGAAGAAAAGCCTTGAATGTACTAAATGTGCGCTCGACGTAAGTTAATACAAGTGGAGCCCAATTTAAATATGGAACGTTTGAAACGTTCATATTATCAGGAATAAGGGCGTTTCCCTCGCCCTTTGCAATTTTATCCACACCCCTTATTGTCTCCAAGCCTACGGTAGCTGAGGAAACGGCTTTGAATTTTACCAACACCAATTTGGCAAGAGGTCCCTGCGCTTCAATAAGCCGCATGGGCATGTGTATATTTTTTAATCATAAAAAAAAAATTGTAAATGCTATAATCACTTTTTTAAAGGTAGAAAAGGAAAAAAAGGCAAATGTCTTAAAAAAGGCAAAAAAGGCAGCAACAAATGTGTATATATGGAATCAGGGAAAGCTAAATCGTGGACATTCTTAATCGAACTTACTCTATCTCCTAAGTAGGAAAAAAGGCAATTTCCATAAAATCCGTTCCCTGCTGATAACAAATGTTGAACTTAATATTATGCATTCACAACAGCTCATACTCTTGAACTAGTGAACTAGTCGCAACCTACCGATTGATCTACCAGAATTATGATTAACACACCACGAAAATTAGCTGTCAAAAATCTCATGCCCGCGTGAGATTTTGAATTGACGTTTCGCTCAGTGAACATCTAAAAAAAATTGACGGAGTGCGTAAACAAACGGCTTGCGTTTATATTGGACTGTAAAATGACATGTATTAATACACTTGTACATACATATGTACATATGTAACTTTTAATAGTTTGCCATCCACACTCTTGTGCTTTTTGTTAAAAGAACTCCATGACTACAGTCGCATCGACGTTGTGGTAGTGGGAATTTTCGGTCGCAGCGTATTTTTGCAGAGTCGGCTGCAGATGAGACGCCAGAATGCCACACGGAAATCGATGCTGTAAAATGCATAAATGAAGGGATTTATTGCACTGTTGATCCATCCCAGCCAGGTGAGCACATTTGTTAGGGTCCGGCTGACCTGAGGCGGCTCCAGAAACGGCGTGAGCAGATAATAAATGAAGAATGGCAACCAACAAGCGATAAACCCACCCACCACAATGCTTAAGGTTTGTGTAGTCTTATGCTCCTTTCTGATCGAAATTATGCAATTCGCCATCGAGTTCAATTGTTGATGTTGCGGTTGAGAATCGCTTGTCTGCAATTGTCGTATCAAACCGGGTGGACATGAGTGGGCGTATCGGTGGCGCTTGACGTTCGAGGAGTAGTGAAATACGGCAGCTGGCGGCGATTTAAATGACACTGGCCGCATCAACTCACAGCTATTGCCTTTACCGTCTTGTGTCAACGGTACACTGAGAAGTGGCCGGGCATTCTCCACATCTGGCATCATAACCTCGTGCAGCTTATTAAGTATGGTTTGATTCGGGAATCTGCGCTCACCCGTGCTCTTTTCACAAGTCAGCTCAAAAAAATCCTGTTCAACATATTTGTCCGTATCGGTGGTGGTATACCGCCTTAAGTGCTGAAAATGAAAGAAGTACATTAATCGTATGTACATATGCATGGGAGATGTAAAACTTGTCTACGTGTCTAAAACTATGTTCACATTACCAACATAAAATACTTAGTTTCGTTTAAAATACCTCACTAAATTAAGTGCGTTCATACACGCGTTTCTTTATTAGTCTTGACAGCTTTGTAGCAACCCTGTGTGTGTATTTAACGAAAAGAGATCGCGAATGTGAGTAATTGCGTATATTTTTATATTCTGAGTTGTTTGTGGTAATTTTTTAGATTTTAGATGAGTGATCAAAAGAGAAAGCTTCTGGAAATATTTTACAAACTACCACGCGCGATTATTAAAAA
>NW_016157964.1:76838-80428 GCF_001687245.7 Rhagoletis zephyria
CATATATTTAATACTTGCGCCGGGTATTTAATGTTCGGCTCCGCCCGAACTTAGACTTTCTTACTTGTTTTCTTAAACTATGTTCCCAATGGCGTAATTTAGAGGTCAATCTTAATTTACGCATAAATTAAGTACAAACTTAGTAATTTCGCCTTGTAAAGTCTCTCAGTAAATTAAGATGAAAGTACGTAGTTTATCTTAAACCAAGAACCAAATCACGAACAAATCAGTGTCGGCTCTAATTTTATCGATAATAATCGAAAAAAGTATTGTCCCACAACTGATATGCCATTGTGTTTGGACGTTTTTGCCAACAACTGTGCCAAGTTTGGAAGAAATTGGTGCAGCGGTTACCAAGATATACACATGTAACCATAAGTGGGCGTATCTACGCCCATTTTCCAAAAATTTATAATATTCTTATTTTTCGTCTAAAAATTATTGTAAATATCAATTTTGAGTGAATTATCTTCAGTAGTTACTAAAATATCGCAGTTTTCGTATTTCTGGAAATTACCGTTATATGGGAAGTGGGCGTGGTTAAAGTCCGATTTCGCCCATTTTCAATACCAACCTACCTTGGATTAAGGGAAACCTACATACCAAATTTCGTTGAGATATCTCAATTTTTGCTCGAGTTATCGTGTACACGGACGGACGGACAGACGGACAGACGGACGGACAGACAGACATGGCTTAATCGATTTCTTTTTTCATCCTGATCATTTATGTATACATTTGTCTATATCTATCTCGATTCGTTTTGGCTGTTACAAACAACCGTTATGTGAACAAAATAATATACCCTTGTGCACAAGTGCGCTCGGGTATAAAAATCGCGGAGTCAATTTCAATATACAAATTTAAAGCATTAAAAAAGTAACAGTTAAGGATATGTTGAAAATATTCCCAAGTTGTGGATAAGTTCTAGGACTTAAAGTACATTTACATATAAATATAATCTGAATCAAGCTCGCTTGTTAATCACCCCGTTTACACAAACAAACGTCAGATTATTAGCCGACAGATTTGTTGTGCTTGTTATTCTCGCAACTCAAAGAAAAGCTTGGTTTCTTCTCTGTGCAACCGTTGTAACTTTTTTGTTATATTAAGCAATTCAAAAATATTTTAACTTAGTATTTTATTAAAAATACTTTTCCAACCCTCTTTTCCTTGCTAGCATCCATTTTTGTTTACTTTTTAACCGACTTCCAAAAAAGGAGGAGGTTATCAGTTCGTCGGAATATTTGTTTATTTTATTTATTTATTTATTTTTCATATATGTTACCGCATAACTTTGGACCACGTCAACCGATTTCGATAATTCTTTCTTTTGCATCGGAAAGGTAGTGTCTCAGAGGTGGTCCCATACTAATCTGGTTAAGATCCGATGAGTGGATATATAGATATATATATATATATTTTTTTATATGAGACTTGAAGTCGGTTTTTTTTCTAAAAATTACTTGTACATTTAATATTTCTTCTCTTGTTTGCAATAATAATCGATAAAGCTAGTAGCGCAGTAAAATTAGATAAATTTGCTAGGAAATTAAAAAAAATTGTAACAGCGATTTTTTATGCAGTTTACTTCTATTTGACACGTATATCATGGATCCACAGTCTTGCCCCTAAATTTCATTTGGCAACATTCCGCCATCTTAGATTTAAGTTTTTTTTAGGTTTTTTGCGATTTGCAAGCTTATTTTGCATTTTTCATAAAAAATGGTTAAAGGCAAATCTGTAGAGAATTTAATTTCACACATTTGTCATATAGAAGGTTTTTTTAAAAATAGCATTTTTTATTGTAAATAAATATTCATTTCCGTATCACGTCAACCGATACAGTACGATGGCCAAAATTTTATAGGACGGATTACAGAACTTGACGAGGATTCAGATGCTGAGCTACAAAGCTGGGAGTCTACAGACAATGAAGATGACTTAAATCTTCCAACTTATCCTACAAAACGAACAAGATTCTGATGAAAATTAACCTTACTTCACCAGCTTTCATTAAAAAAAACGTTGCCCGTGGATTAGGCCTACTGGGGAAACCATGTAAAAAAACGCGCCGAAAACTCTACCTCATCGGTGGTATGGAAATGAGTTTTACGGCGCATCCCGTACATCGCTGTGTTTATCGCGTTCCCGGCCGTAATCTAAGCGTCGTACAAGAAAAAAATTTTGTACAAAAGTTGTGGAGAATGAAATTCTCTACAACTTTGGAATTTCAATATGCTATGTATTTTCAACAGAAATTGTCAAAAAATGGCGAAAGCCGTGACAATGTAAATTTTTTTCGTAGTTTTTGCAAATTATTTACAATAAAAAATGCTATTTTTAAAAAACCTTCTATATAACAAATGTGGGAAATTAAATTCTCTACGTATTTACAATAAAAAAATGCTATTTTTAAAAACCCTTCTATATAACAAACGCAAAATAAGCTTGCAAATAGCAAAAAACCTAAAAAAAACTTAAATCTAAGATGGCGGAATGTTTCCAAATGAAATTTAGGGGCAAGACTGGATCCGTGATCTACGTGTCAAATAGAAGTAAATTGCGTCAAAAAATCGCTGTTACAAATTTTATTTCTTTTTTGAGAAAAAGTCTAATTTTACTGGGCTAGTTGGACACCGAAAAGTTATCGGATTAATCTAAGACTATTTTATAACTAGCAGACCCGGCGAACTTCGTCCCGCCCAAAATTTTTATATNCTTTTTTGAGAAAAAGTCTAATTTTACTGGGCTAGTTGGACACCGAAAAGTTATCGGATTAATCTAAGACTATTTTATAACTAGCAGACCCGGCGAACTTCGTCCCGCCCAAAATTTTTATATATTTTATTGAAACTTTTTGGTCCAAAATTTTCACCAACAATTCGTTTACGATTTTCATTGCCACATTTATCTGCTAAGATTAAGGTTTGGTGGTAATTTTCCGCTTTAAATAACCTAAGGAAAGTGTTATATCCGTTCTTGAAATTCTCCAGTTGTGCGGCATTTCATTGCACGATTATTCACAAAGCGAAATACATTTTTTCCTCTTCACTCCCTGGCGGCAACAATGATCCGGTTCTATAGTGAATGTCCTAGAAGCTTTACAGTATAGTAGGTGGCAATTTCAAAATGGGTGCGAATCATTGTTTTACAGAAATGCAATATACATATACTTCCTGGATAAGCTTATAGATTCCTGTTTTCCAATTTTCATGCAATTTCGAATATAAATAGCTTTAAGTAACGACCATATCAAGGGGCGAATTCGTCACTAGGCAAGATTTTTTTGCGCCAATCTGAAACAACGGATACTGTCAAAATATAATTATAATATATAATATATGTCAACTAATATTTATTAGAAAGCGTTTGTTAGTTTTCGCAAGGCTCGAGAGCGGCTGAACCGATTTTTTTGAAACTGCCACCTGCCGCACGTGTCCCAAGGATGGTTTTAGGCTGAACAAATTTATATGTAAAGGGGGCGTGGCACTTCCCATACAAACCGAATTTCTCATGCTACATATCTCTGAAAGTGTGCATGGTAGAGTTTTGGAAATTGGTATGGAGATATACGAAATCAATCGCAT
>NW_016157964.1:80453-93041 GCF_001687245.7 Rhagoletis zephyria
AGCTTTTTGCCTGGATAAGCTTATAGATTCCTGTTTTCCAATTTTCATGCAATTTCGAATATAAATAGCTTTAAGTAACGACCATATCAAGGGGCGAATTCGTCACTAGGCAAGATTTTTTTGCGCCAATCTGAAACAACGGATACTGTCAAAATATAATTATAATATATAATATATGTCAACTAATATTATTTAGAAAGCCGTTTGTTAGTTTTCGCAAGGCTCGAGAGCGGCTGAACCGATTTTTTTGAAACTGCCACCTGCCGCACGTGTCCCAAGGATGGTTTTAGGCTGAACAAATTTATATGTAAAGGGGGCGTGGCACTTCCCATACAAACCGAATTTCTCATGCTACATATCTCTGAAAGTGTGCATGGTAGAGTTTTGGAAATTGGTATGGAGATATACGAAATCAATCGCATACCCTTGGAGAAAGATTTAAGCTATTGTAAAAAGGGGTGTGACATCTCCCATACAAACAGAATTTTTCATACTGCTTATCTCTGGAAATTTTTTGGTAGAGTTCTGGAGTTTTGTATGGAGATGTACGAAATAAATCGCATACTCTTGGAGAAAAATTGGAACTATTGGAAAAGGGGCGTGGCATCTTCCATACAAACCGAATTTTTCATACTGCCTATCTTTGGAAGTGTTCATGGTAGAGTTCCGGAACTTGGTATGGAGATATACGAAATCATTCGCATACTCATGAAGAAAGAGGGCAGATGTTGGAAAGGGGGGCGTGGCACCTCCCATATAAATCGAATTTTTATACTGCATATCTCTGAAAGTATTCATGGTACAGTACTGGAACTTCGTATGGCGATATGTATATAGTTGAAATCAAGCCCATACTCATGGAGAAAATTTGGGTTATTTGAAAAGGGGTGTGAGGCGTAGGTGTGTTTGTGAGTGAAATCCTCCTAAATGGTTGTACGGATTTTAACGAAACTTTTTGTGTATTTGAGTGGGTCTCTGGATGGTTTAGTTTCACAATTTAATCCGGCAGTTGGCGCTGTAGTTGAGTTATTACTAAAAATCTTATTTATGATCCGATTTGGCTAATGTTTTAAATATATATGCAATACTATTGCAAAAACGTGCTTCTAAGTGGTGCTGAGGTCGAGCTATTACTAAAAATAGCCAAGTGAGAAAAGAGGACGTGAAGGTCAGATTAAATCGACCTGTTGCACCATTTAGTATATCGAACGCTCCTGCGTTGCAATTGGCCCAATGGATGTGATTTTCCAATATTATTATGCGTTCAAACTTTTAAGGTATTTCGTTTGAATCCAAAAAGCTACCTACGTACCGAATTTTAAGCAAATCGGACCATAAATACGATGTCTTCGAACAGATCGGTCTCTAGTCCACTTCTCTGACAAAATGGATCATATATGCTAATATATGCTAAAAAGCTACCTACGTACCGAATTTTAAGCAAATCGGACTGTAAATACGATTTATTCGAATAGATCAGTCCCTGGTCCACTTCTCGGAAAAAATGGACCTCATATCCTAATATATGCTAAGAAACTACTTACGTACCGAATTTTAAGCAAATCGGACCATAAATGCGATTTTTTGGAATAGATCGGTCCCTGGTCCCCTTCTCGGAAAAAATTGATCACATATGCTAATACATGCTAAGAAGCTACCTGCGCACCGAATTTTAAGCAAATCGGACCGTAAATTCGATTTGTTCGAATAGATCGGTCCCTGGACCACTTCCCGGAAAAAATGGGTCATATATGCTAATATATGCTAAAAAGCTACTTAAGTACTAAATTTTAAGCACATGGGACTATAATAAGATTTTTTTCGAATAGACCGGTCCCTGGTCCACCTACCCGAAAAAAAGTAAAATTTTTTTAGCCTAAAACATGGTGGTTACCGAAAGCTATTTGTATACAAAATTTTATGAAAATCGGACCAGCCGTTCGCGAGATTACCTGTTACAAAAAAAAGGGACTTCTCTTTATATAATTAGTATAGATAGTATAGATTAACGAGGAACGAATTTTTGTATGGCTAATCTCTGTTTCTAATTACACATTAAGTTAAGCTCGAAAATGAGGGTAATCTACTTATATGTAAACATAGTATTAAATTTTACGGATAAATATAAATAGAGTAGTGGGAAACGCTTATGCTTTACTGCGCAAATTAGGGGTTTGCGCTATATTTACTCCAGTGGAAACCAGGCGCAAATCAGTGCTCCACTAATTTTTGCAATCGTCACCCTCTCTGACGCTGTGTACAGGAAAATAGATTCGATATATTGCTATGAAGGCAAAGGTCTTGGTATGTAGCCCTACGAACTACCTGACAACTAGAAGTTGTATGTTTATGTACATATGTACAAACCTTCTATGTGGACGACGCGAACCCCTCTGTTTGAGAAGTTGATACAATAAAGTTTCGGGGACACCACAGCCTTATCGTTTTAAGGTTTAATTACCATACCTCCGTAAAGGCTGGCCTAAATAGATTCAGCTATAAGACATTAATTATTATCTTTCCTTTTAGGTAATACATAACTCATTGTTCAGGAAAAGTTGTAATTTAATTTAGATTTAGATTTAAGCCATCATTATCATTTTAAATCCCCTGTACAGTATACGATAGTTTAAGTACTATTAAAATACCTCAGCCTCATACGAAAAATAAATTAATATATCACTTTATTGATTTCGCTTTTTAATGTCTTTTATGTTGCAACTTATTAGTCTTAATTGATTTACCTTATTATGTACACTAATGTGAGTCATTTTGTCATGCCTCGTAGCGATGACGCAGGAAATACGAGCATAAACATAAATCATCACAATCATTGGTAGAAAGAAAGAGCCGCAAGCCGAATAGATGACGTATCCTTTATTTTGATTATAACGGCACTCGTTTCGGTCACGTCGACCTGGTTCATACCTATGGCATAATGGAAAAATATATAGAAATAGCTCTAATTCATTTGCAATTTAGATAAAAGGTAACCATAAAAAAGCATTCATTGGCATTTTCAAATATTTTGCAACGTCACCAGCATTCTAATCCAAGTCGTGCTACTTCATTTCCCTAATGAATCCATTACATTACATTAAAGCGCCCAAACTGTGAACAACTTACCAGCCAAGCATTGGCGGACACGTTATGGCCAGTGCCATCAGCCATGCAAAAAGAATCATCCATAGTGCCAAGCGTTTAGAACGACGTTTGCGTGAGTACTTTAATGGTTTTGTTACAGCCAGATACCTGCAAGCATGGTAAAAACTGATTATACATGCACATATAACATACAATGTATGTATGTATGTTTAAGTATGTACATCCAAAGAAGGTAGACCGGAAGCAATCAAAGTGTTGTAGACGATTTCACCCTGCTTCCTAATTGGTTGCGGCAAGCGAATGGGCAAATTGGAGAACTCACCTGTCCACGCTAATGGCACACAAGCTGAGAATGGACGCCGTGCAAAGCATTATATCGAGAGATACCCAAATATCGCAAATTATCCACCCCAGACGCCAAGACCCTAGAATTTGTTTAAAGAGATCAATTGTGCGCAAATATATTAAAACTTACTAACTAAATCGAGATAAATATAGACATATGTATGTAGACAATATACGTGCAACCGTATCAGTACCAAACGGAGGAGAATTCCCCGATTTTGGTGGAATTTGAATTTCTCGGGTGAATCGGGGAATGACTTTAAATTTTGGGGGAATTCAATTTACAAACGATTTTTATTGAAAAATTCCTACTGAGAATAAAATTAGAACTTGTGATAATAATCTCTCATTACGTTATTACGGATTTAAAACATAATGTAGCTGCATGCAACTGTGTGGATATTAAATAAATTGCAACCGTGCTTAGCGACGCTTTTCACTTGACCTTTATATATGACACTCTCATTTTCCACTTCGTTTTCGGCGCCAAGCCAACGTCTGGCAAAGTATTGAGTAGTATAATAAATGTAAGTATTTATCGTTACTAGAAACGACTAAAGACGCGCGTGGTTTGACGGCGAAAAAGGACGCGTAAAAAAACTACGAAAAAGGACGATTAAAAAACTTCGACAAGGACATGTAAGCATAGATTTATGCCTGGCCAAGGACTGTCACTTCAGCATCATTTCCCAAAAACTCTTCGAGGAATTTAAATACTGTTACACTCGCAAACATTGTTGACCGCGAAAATAAGTTTACGCGTCTTTCTTCGCCGTCAACTATGTTAAGAGCTTTTTTTCGCTGAATTTTTTTTTATGCGTTTTTTTTCGCGGGCAACTTATAAGTTCGCGCCTTTATTTGTGTCTAATTAATTAAAAAAAAAACGCAATCAGAAATAGGCTTGGCGTTGAGTCAATTTTACTTACAAAACAACTATCTAAAAATAAAACGCCTTATCATTTAGGTGCGACTTCTGAATAATTACAAAAATTGTATCAAGAAATATATGATTATAGGGAATAATCAATCTATGCCCGGTATTCTTATATGATAGATATGATTGATATTCTCAGAAGTACTAGTTTATTTATTATTAAAATACTGTACTTATTATCTCATTATAAGTAATATTTTTTCCGTTTTTTTTTATAAAAATGAAAATAAAGTAAATAGCAAAATGTTTTTTGGGGGAATGCCATTGAAAATAGGGAATGTTTTCTGGAATTTGGGGGAATTAGCATTAAAAGAGCGGCATCCCTGATAAGTATGCACATATAATGGCGGTTTTTCAATGTCTGATTAATAGCCCTGTTATGCATACTTAGCGTTGCATGAGAGTTGTCACATAAGAATCTGTTAAATGGGCTTTTCGTGTAAGCGGTTACCCAACGCATAGCACTTCACATGTAGAATTCTGTTGGGTTTTGATTTTACGTAAAAATGCTATAGCAGTGCAAGTATGCATAACTGGGCTATAACACAAATCAATGTTGGCAAAATGGTAATCTGATTAACGATTAAAAATTAACGACTAAAATGTTAATCGCGATTAACGATTAAAATTAATTAATCGTAATCATCCGTTCGATTAATGATTACATTTTTTAATCGTTAATCGTCGGTTGTGATTATGATTAATTAATTTCAATCATCAATCGTTAATCCAATTTAAAAAAATTTGATTAAGTCTAGTTTGTCCGAATTTGAAACCAAACACGGGTTATAGTTCCTTTGTTTTGTGTTTAACGCTAATATATAAAAAAATAAGTATTATTATCATTAGTAATGTGGATTTTTATAACCCATCGCACATGTGCAGAGGGATAATAAAAACTAGTTTCCTTACCGTCTGTTAAAATAGATCTTAATGAAAGTGCACACCAAATTGCTTAGATTTATGAGGAAAACCGACTTTGCCATACCCGTGGCCTTGTGTGCTTAGTAAAATTTCAGCATAAATTAATTAATCACAAAACCTACTTTATCAAATTAAATGATTAAAATAAATTTTTTTTTTAATCGCGGTTAACTGGCCTTGTGTGCTTAGTAAAATTTCAGCATAAATTAATTAATTACAAAACCTACTTAATCAAATTAAGGGTTGATGATTACAAATTATTTTTTTTTAATCGCGGTTACGATTAACTGTTTAATCAATTTAAAATTAATNGGGTTAATGATTAAAAATAAATTTTTTTTAATCGCGGTTACGATTAACTGTTTAATCAATTTAAAATTAATCATAATTAACTGCAATCGGATTGAATTTGATCGAATTAACAAATTAATTAAAAAATCAACCGATTAGTGCCAACACTGACACGAATCGAAGGTAGAAGCTCTGGTTACAGACAACGACTGCTTTATCGATCACATGTTATATGCATGATATCGAAAACGTCGATAGTGTTGTGGTAGTGATAACCAGACAATGAACAACCGGCCCAAAGTGTTTCCACACATGCATGGGCATAGTCATGAAGGGACAGGAAGATGTTCGAGCTTTATAGTGTCGAAATTTTGGGTGTAAAAAAATTGTTTAGATCCGCTAAATCGCGTTTGTTTGCTATAACTTTCTTTATGTCACTGAAAAGGTCTCGGTCAGGACTTTTAAGTTACACTTCACCAAATTTTGAATTACTATCCCTAGATTTTTATTTTTATACTATAAATCTAAAGCTCTCAAAAACGATGAAGACCATGCTAAAAAGGGTTAGGCTGTCCTCAGTTAAAGTTCTGAGCGAGGCCTTTTCGGTGACATAAATATTTTAAAAATCGGATAGGAAATAGGAAAGTTATAGCAAAAAACGCGATTTTGCGGTTTTGAGCGGGTGCATAAAAAAAATGTACATCCGAAATTTCTTCTCGACATAAGTGTTCAAATAAAACTGACACGATAAATTTTTTTCCTGATACGCCTTAATGTACCTATGTACCAGGGTTGTTGCGAATATTCGCATTCGCTTTCGTATTCGCAATAATCAATGCGGAGCTTTTGCGAATGCGAATGTTGTGCAAGTGCACTGATAAAACTTATATATGGCAAACAAAATGACAAATTGTAGCCAATATTTTTGTCTGTGTTCGTGGGAGTATTTGTGTAACAAAACTGGTCAAATGTCGAATTTATCAACTTTGGTAAAAATGTCTTTAAACATATTATTTCTTAAGCCATATAACCGAGCTATCAATGGGCAGTAGCGTGGGCCGAAAACCCACTTTCTTAGAATTTTGATTGGTAATAGCAAAATTATGGTTTATTATGCTTTAAAAAAAATCTGTGTGAAATTTGGAATTTAAAAATAAAAATTTATAAATAAATTATTTAATAAATTTTTTTACGAAAATTGCAATAATCTTCTAAAGTATCAGTCCTACATAACTTGGTATATGGACCTTTTTTGTAGAGAATCGAAGTTAGCTAAGAAAAAAATTTGTTTAGTACTTGAACTTTGATGGACGTAGGCGAGCCTAGGATATTGACCAAAAATTTTCACATTTCAGACAGATATTTTTTAAAGCATAATGAACCATATTTTTGCTATTACGAATCAAAATTCGAAAACATCGGATTTTCGGCCCCGCTAATGGGCAGCCATACAAGTTTCAACTTCTACTTGACCTTTGATGTACGTCAAAGAGAACATAGTCTTTTTAACAATGTGTTTTTCTGTGCTTTAAACACCTGCATTGCTTTCATTCTTTATTATGACTTTTTTGGTCCAATCTTAAAAAAACTAATAGACACAAATGAAGAAAGTGTGCACTGCAATTCTTAACCAAGTTTTCGTGATTTGCTTTTGATGTTACATATATTCGTTTCAATAATTTCAAATGGGGCTCTATGGGGAATTTATTATTAGCAGGGAACGGCTTTTTAGGACCTAAAAACCTATAAAAAAGGCAAAATAAAATAACGAAATAGGCTGAAAAAGGCAAAATAAAATAGCGAAAAAGGCAGGAAAAATCACTAGGTGTTGCAAAAAAGGCAAAAAAAGGCAAAAAAAAATAGCGAAAAAGGCAGGAAAATGCACTAGGTATTGCAAAAAAAGCAAAATAAGGCACTAAAAAGACAGAACATACGAAGAACAATCAAAAAATACATTTATTTTAGAAATGTTTATATTACAAGTAAAAAGAGAAAAACTATGAACTAGTTTCATTATATGAAAAATTTGTACTTTGAATCTTTGACTATTTTATCCTTTCGGGTTTCTAACTCATAAGACTTTAATCTGTATAGTTGTAGAAACATTGATCCACAAGATGCATTTTGAAGATTTCCGGCAGCATTTTCATTCGATTTTCGCGAAGAAAAGCCTTGTATGTACTAAATGTGCGCTCGGCGTAAGTTAATACAAGTGGAGCCCAATTTAAATATGGAACGTTTGAAACGTTCATATTATCAGGAATAAGGGCGTTTTCCTCGCCCTTTGCAATTTTATCCACACCCCTTATTGTCTCCAAGCCTACGTTAGCTGAGGAAACGGCTTTGATTTTTTGCAACACCAATTTGGCAAGAGGTCTCTGCGCTTATATAAGGCGCATGGGCAATGTGTATATTTTTTAATCTTTGAAAAAAAATTTTAAATGCTATAATCACTTTTTTAAAGGTAGAAAAGGCAAATATCTTAAAAAAGGCAAAAAAAAGGAAAATATCTTAAAAAAGGCAAAAAAAGGCAACATCAAATGTGTATATATGGAATCAGGGGGAGCTAAATCGTGGACATTCTTAATCGAATATACTCTATCTTTTTAGGAGAAAAAAAGGCAATTTCCATAAATTCCGTTCCCTGATTATTAGCAAACATTTTAAAAACAATAATTTTGTTTACTTTTCGGGCAATATTTTTTTCATAGGGATATACATTGGATCCTTGGCTATAAACTTCTGCGGTAAAACTGTCCCTTCTTTGCTATTTAAAGCCAAAGAGTAAGCTCCTTCAATAGAGATTTCCGGCAGAAATGATAAACGTCTGGCTGTAAAGAGAATCGATGCTCAAATAATTAAAAAAATATAGATCTGACCTTTAATAAGATAAGAATTACGTAACTATCTGAGATTCAAATGCTTATAAAAAACAGGGTGCTTTTTTTAAATAACAACATTCTGATCTGATTCGGCTGGCAGCCACGACTTTATAAACAGAATTTTGTTCAAAATTTTCATTCCTGGAAAATAATAATTTATTTTTCATATCCATCTATTTAGCTCGCTATAAGCACAAATTTTTCAAACCAGTCGTAGAAAAAAGTATTAAAAATTAATTACAGAAATTAAATCGAAAAACGTTGATGAAGTTACAGAGTCCTCAAATTCGAAACAGCCAAAGTAATGAGAATGAAGAATTCTTTTTAAAAGTTTTANACAGAGTCCTCAAATTCGAAACAGCCAAAGTAATGAGAATAAAGAATTATTTTTAAAAGTTTTAGAAAAACCTGGCACATCTGGTTTGGCATCGCCCTTACGCTAGATTCTAATTGTTTCTTAAAAATACTTGACATTCGCATTCGCATCCGCGGATGTCTAAAATTCCACATTCGCAACATCCCTGTAATGACTGTAGTATTGGTTGCAACACTAGCGTACGGCTCAGGCTGACTTCCAAAACGTCAATACATACGTACAAAGTATAATGTTCCATAACACCGAGCTACAAAATATTCACAATGTATACTTGTCCCAAAACGCATCCGAAAAGTTATCGAAACGCATCGCTAGAGCAATCAGCGCATCAGAAACAAAGTTAATGCTTCGTTTGTTATTGGTTACCATTGGTGTTTTAAAAATGGAAAATTCATAAAAATTGTTCATTGCTATATTTAATATATAAACAAGTAAGAAAGTCTAAGTTCGGNCGTTCCATAACACCGAGCTACAAAATATTCACAATGTATACTTGTCCCAAAACACATCCGAAAAGTTATCGAAACGCATCGCTAGAGCAATCAGCGCATCATAAACAAAGTTAATGCTTCGTTTGTTATTGGTTACCATTGGTGTTTTAAAAATGGAAAATTCATAAAAATTGTTCATTGCTATATTTAATATATAAACAAGTAAGAAAGTCTAAGTTCGGGCGGAGCCGAACATAAATACCCGGCGCAAGTATTAAATGTATGTTTTTTCAACTTTCCGAAAGCTACAGTAAATTAGCGTCTTTAAATTTCGAAATATTGAAGTTTAAAGCATTTCTCAAATTTACCATTATCTGAAAAGCGGCCGTAATTTTAGTCAGATTTCAATAAATTTCAACTTTTTGCTTTTTTGTGGCAAGCAGAATAACCATACCTAGTTTGGTACAAATTAGTATAACGGTTACCGAGATACATATACGTGATCATAAGTGAGCGGTGCCACGCCCATTTTCCATTATTTTATCATAAACGGATTTCTTGGTAAAGAATTGTTGTAAACATCAATTTTGAATAAATTAGCTTTAATATTTACAAATTTATAGAAGATTTTGTATTTCTATAAATTACCGTTATATGGGAGGTGGGCGTGGTTATTATCCGATTTTAAAAATTTTCGGCCATTTGTTATGTTGTGCGATGACCAACAACTGTGCCAAGTTAGGAAGAANTTATTTTATCATAAACGGATTTCTTGGTAAAGAATTTTTGTAAACATCAATTTTGAATAAATTAGCTTTAATATTTACAAATTTATAGAAGATTTTGTATTTCTATAAATTACCGTTATATGGGAGGTGGGCGTGGTTATTATCCGATTTTAAAAATTTTCGGCCATTTGTTATGTTGTGCGATGACCAACAACTGTGCCAAGTTAGGAAGAAATTGGTAAAGCTGTTACCAAGATATACACATGTAACCATAAGTGGGCGTGGCTACGCCCACTTTCTAAAAAATGTATAATATTCCTATTTTTCCTCTGAAAATTATTGTAAATATCAATTTTGAGTGAATTAGCTTCAGTAGTTACTAAAATATCGCAGTTTTCGTATTTCTGGAAATTACCGTTATATGGGAAGTGGGCGTGGTTACAGTCCGATTTCGGCCATTTTCAATACCAACCTACCATGGATAAATGGAAACCTACATACCAAATTTCGTTGAGATATCTCAATTTTTCCTCGAGTTATCGTGTACACGGACGGACGGACAGACAGACATGGCTTAATCGACTTCTCCATTCATTCTGAGCATTTATGTATACATTTTTCTATATCTATCTCAATTCGGTTTGGCTGTTACAAACAACCGTTATGTGAACAAAATTAATATACCCTTGTGCACAAGTGCGCTCGGGTATAAAAATGCAATGTATATGGTTGCAATGTGTCGCAACTCTGCATATACAAACAGTTTGAATACCGCAGTATAACAGTTGTATTGATACGTTTTGGAAATCAGCGGAAATAACGCCATATGGCTTTATTTCCATTCACATTGAGAAATAAGACCATATGGCTTTAATTACATGGGGAAAGTGAAATAAAGCCATAACCAAAAATTCTTCATAAGTATGAGAAATAAAGCCATACGATCTTATTTCAATACAAAAAGTAAATGTTGTTTCGTTAGCGATGGTCCGCGTTGACTCTCCACCCCGCGGCCGAACGCGACGCCCCCCACGTAAATAAAATTGTTGCTTTCCTCATTCTTCCTGCTTGTCATGATATACATACATACATCAGGTTTTCTTTTAAATCAGTAAGATATCTTCACTAGACACGAATAAAGGGGCGCTGGTGTTTTGACGATGAAAAAGGCTCGTAAAATAGTTTACGAAAAAGACGCTTAAGAAAAACTTAACGCTTAACTTAGTTGAAGGCGACGAAAGACGCGTAAACACAGGTTCATACCTGGCCAAGGATTGTCACTTTAACATCATTCCCCAAGAACTCTTTGGAGAATTTACATACTGTTACACCCGGAAACGTAGTTGAAGGCGAAAATAAGTTTACGCGTCTTTCTTCGCCGTCAAATAGGTTAACGCGTCTTACTTCGCCGTCAACTTTGTTAAGAGTCTTTCTTCGTCGAAATTTTTATAATGCGTCTTTTTTCGAGGTAAATTTTTGAGCATGTGACTTTATTCGTGTCTAGTGACGGTATATTTATATATCTGTATACATATATGCATATGAGGTTGAGGTTTGTATAAAATGGTTATTGACAAAACAGAACAGTACTCCACATAGCAGACTGAAAACTGAATTACTACAAAATATAAATAAAGTGGCAGCACTACACGACAGCTTGCATTTTCTCGCTTCAGTTCGGGAACATTGTTTACTTGTTATTTGAAAACAAAATAAACAATCTGTAGTTGTAAAAATATGTGATTATTGAATAAATTTTTGAAATAATATACATATTTAATAGTGTTTCAAAAGTGAATATTGATAATTTTTACCATGCAATTGCTCACAAACAAGAGCGATATTCCAAAAAAAAGTGTTTTAATAACTTTAAACGGTTAACAACATTAACTTTCTACCTCCGAATTGTTAATAACATTTTTCTTTTGCTAGTTGTACCTTAAGCTAGATAATTACCGAGTTACTTTTTAAATGCACACCAGCAGTGTACTGGGTAAACATTACGCAAAAAAGTATCAAAGGGTGCAATAATGCCATAATGGCTTTATTTCACTTTCACAGTGAGAAATAAGCCATTAGGCGTTATTTTGTATGGCTTTATTGCACGGCACTCTAGCGTACATAACAAGTAACCAATCGAAAACATCGCATTGAAACGGTATTCATGTGCAGGCGAGAACAATTGTATGCAAAAGTCGAAATTTGCACATCTCTATAAAAGTGCCATGCCATGCGATTTATTGAGAACAAGTAAGAAAGTCTAACTTCGGGTGGAGCCGAACATTAAATACTCGGCGCAAGTATTAAATGTATGTTTTTTCACCTTTCCGAAAGCTACCGCTACATGGTAAGCCGGGGTGTATCAATTTTGAGTAAATTAGCGTTCTTAAACTTCGAAATATTGAAGTTTCAAACATTTCTGAAATTTACCGTTATATGAAAAGCGGCCGTAATTTTAGTCCGATTTCAATAATTTTCAACGTTTTTCTTTTACGTGCCAAGCACAATAAAAATACCGAGTTTGGTACAAATTGATAGAACGGTTACCGATATACATATATGTGATCATAAG
>NW_016157964.1:93952-97131 GCF_001687245.7 Rhagoletis zephyria
AGACGGACAGACGGACGGACAGACAGACATGGCTTAATCGATTTCTCTTTTCATCCTGATCATTTATGTATACATTTGTCTATATCTATCTCGATTCATTTTGGCTGTTACAAACAACCGTTATGTGAACAAAATTAATATACCCTTGTGCACAAGTGCGCTCGGGTATAAAAATGATACGACGGGTAAGTGAGTAAATTAATAGTAATTAAATATTGTTTTAACGATTTCATTTTGAAGTTTGTCACCAGAAGCTCAAAGCGGTCGAAAACAGAGTCAACCGGAGATGAATCATTGTGCAACCGTTTGGAAGACCAGTTGCTTCCAATATTTGATTTCAAATGCTTCTTGTCTGATATGTATATAAAAGCCTGTTCCTGAGTACATTTTTTATATTAATGAAGACAAAGAGCAGCAAGTTCAACTAGGTCATTGAAAAGAGAAGACACATCCTGGTTCGAAATTTAAAATTAACTATTTTTAGCCCTACTTCTATACCTAAATTAAGAAATATTTAGTCATTTGCCACTACTTTCGGGGTGGCGGAGGGGACACCATAAGTCCTACCCATGTTATAAAAAGTGCATATTTCAAACCGAATTTGTGAAATTAGTGCTCGGAAATTTTAAAGTTTTGGTTTAAATTTAATTACAGTCCTCTTACTATACGTGTAAGTCATTATTTTTTAGATCGGGTCAATATTAGATTTCGATACAATAACCCGATATCAGTGAGCAAATAACTATTTGTTAAGTAATCAGCTATATTTTTATAAAAAAGAATAAACATAAATAAACTAAAGCAAAATACCCAAAACTTGCGTCCCAGTGTATATTTGAGTCACTGTATTTTTTCATAGAAGGTAGCGGGGATATTTTGACAAAATCTTTGTTATGAATGGCTTAACCAGAGGTGGGCACTACCGCAAATAAGCGTTAGCTAAAAGTGAGAATGTGTTAGTGTGCCTAATTCATATTGCGTCCCTGCAAAAAATTGGACTAATCCGGGATGACCCCGGAAGCAATCGCAAAGGAGCATGCGACTAATACCACTTTTGATCTCTTTATATGGAATGTACTGATCACTTTTGTTCGAGCATGTCCTATGAAGAGACAATTGTTCACCTTTATACCCGAACGGGTATAAAAAGCGACTAGTCACTTTTAAAAAATAAAAATAAAAATTTGCGCCAGCACTCTCTCTGTGTGCCAACGCCGCACATCAAATTTCATTGACTAAGTGCGTACATATCATTAAATCGTTAATAGTACCGGTTAGAGATTAGTTGTGGACCAATTGATCTCCAATTATACCCATAAGGGATGAGTCGAGACTAATTGACCTCCATCAATACCCTTGTGAGACTAGTTGGGGCTAATTAATGCCGAATTGTACCCGATTGAGAGTAATTTCGGAATACTCTCTTTAGAGATTAGTCGCACAATTTTTTGTAGGGATGCTGTTGCGTTCTCATCGTTACGCTCTTGCTTGTATATGTACACAGGATGATTACGCTCTTTGAGCGTGTGCTCGTTCTCTGCCCATGCCTGGTCTTAACCTTCATCTGGTCTTCGCGTCAAAAATGACGCATGAGGGTCGACAATGCAAGTTTTTTTTAGAGCTTATGAAGGTTAAATTTTAGTGTGAAGTTTTATTCGCAACACTTGGAAAAAACGGATATGAGAATAAAAGAGCACGAATTTCCATGTGAAGCAAAACTCTCTGGGAAGACAAAATCTATGAATGAAGAATGATAGAATACAAGATTGCGCCGATTGCAGCAGAATTCGTGAGAGTAATTTTGGCATGACGTCATCGTAGAGTTGACGACTGAGAACAGCAAATAAAACTGCTCTTTAGTGATGTGCTGAATTGTCGGTACCCAATACTTAAAAAAGATTTCGGTACCCAGTACTTCCTTTTCGGTACCCGATACCAATTTTTTACATTAAACATTCGCCATTATATGCATTTCAAGTTTAGAAAAAACTTTCATTACTAATTTAAATGATATCGGCTAAAATACACTTGACCTTATCGCAACAGAGAAATTTTATTTTATCAGTTTTAACTAGTGTTGGGAAAAATCGAGTGTTTTGAGGATCGAGTTCTTTGGTATCGATACTCTTAAGGATCGGGTATTTTTCATAGTACTGAGTACTTTCTTTAAATATACACTTGTTGGTAACACTTAATAAAATTTCTATCTGTTCATATTTTTTGCTTTAACCGATATGAGTGCCTGGAGGCACTGTTTCATTTATCTCACCTGGAAGTCAAACGAAGCGACAAAATGGTATATAGATGACGACATTGAGTTTATCATGCCCAAGTTATGCCAGAAAAAAATTCCCAACCATTTCTGATCACTATCTCAAAGTTGCCGGTTTGAGGGTTAATTGCTTTTCTTACAAATGTCGGCTGTGGCGTCACGTGAAAACTACTGGTTCTGGTTCTGGCTGGGATCGTAGGTTCGAGGCCGCTTGGAGGTGGTTAAGATTTTTAAAGTTAAATCAATGTAAGTAGGAATAATTATTGCAATTTAAATATAAATAACAAACTTAAAAATCTGGTTGCATTACAAAAAAAAAAGAAAAAAATATGTGGAAAGTAATACTTGTGCCTAAAAAAATAGATTAAAAAAAATATTTTTTTTTAATTAAATTTAAGAATAACAAAAAAAAAAACCCTAAATCTATACTAATTATATAAAGAGAAGTCCCTTTTTTTGCAACAGGTAATCTCGCGAACGGCTGGTCCGAGAAGTGGACCAGGGACCGATCTATTCCAAAAAATCGCTTTTATGGTCCGATTTGCTTAAAATTCGGTACGTAAGTAGTTCCTTAGCATATATTAGCATATATATGATCCATTTTTTTCCGAGAAGTGGACCAGGGACTGATCTATTCGAAAAAAATCGTATTTACGGTACGATTTGCTTAAAATTCGGTACGTAGGTAGCTTTTTGCCATATATTAGCATATATTATCTATTTTGTCCGAGAAGTGGACCAGGGACCGATCTGTTCGAAGAAATCGTATTTATGGTCCGATTTGCTTAAAATTCGGTACGTAGGTAGCTTTTTGCCTGGATAAGCTTATAGATTCCTGTTTTCCAATTTTCATGCAATTTCGAATATAAATAGCTTTAAGTAACGACCATATCAAGGGGCGAATTCG
>NW_016157964.1:97329-116843 GCF_001687245.7 Rhagoletis zephyria
CGTGCAATGAAATGCCGCACAACTGGAGAATTTCAAGAACGGATATAACACTTTCCTTAGGTCATTTAAAGCGGAAAATGACCACCAAACCTTAATCTTAGCAGACAAATGTGCCAATGAAAATCGTAAACGTGAATTGTTGGTGAAAATGTTGGACCAAAAAGTTTCAATAAAATATATAAAAATTTTGGGCGGGACGAAGTTCGCCGGGTCTGCTAGTAAAAAATATAAATAAAAGAAATATTATAAAAAAATAAATAAAATTTTCCTTGCGCCCGGGCTTGAACCTGGTACCTCAGGCATACAACACGAGTGCGTTGCTCTGTAGGCCATTTCGACTGTTGGAGCGCCGCGAGCAAAAAGGCTTACTAATGCTTTTCATGGGGGATGAATTGGCAGACTATCTCATCAACTGGTATGATGCTACTAGTATTTCTACTAACAGATGCTGATGCATAGCCTGACAATTGACATCTCGTAGGACATCGCAATGTTAAAAATACCAGTCGCTAACATTGAAAAATGGTAGAACGTGAACTAGTTGGGCTGAAACGCAAACTGGTAGAATTCTAGTTCACAACTAGTAGCTTTCCCTGCAGGGTACCTTCTGTATAACAAAAAATCGCATATCTGAAAAATCAGTTGTATGGGAGCTATATGTAAAAGTGACCCGATCTTTGTTATTTTCACTGTAAGTATTCTGTTGATAATGGGTGGAAGTATTGCAAAATTTCAAGCTTGTAGCTGCTTAAATGGAGGAGTTATAACGAAGTTATGAGAACACTGAACAATCAGTTGTATGGGTGATATATGTTATAATGACACGACCCTTGTTATCTTCACTGTAAGTATTCTGTTGATAATGGGTGGAAGTATTGCAAAATTTCAAGCTTGTAGCTGCTTAAATGGAGGAGTTATAACGAAGTTATGAGAACACTGAACAATCAGTTGTATGGGTGATATATGTTATAATGACACGACCCTTGTTATCTTCACTGTAAGTATTCTGCTAGTAACGAAAACGGTGCGAATTTTCATGTTCCTAGTTGCATAAATGGAAAACTTATGGCAAAAAATCTCATATCTGAACAATCAGTTATATGGAGGCTATAGGTTATAGCGACCCGATCTTCGCCATTTGCACTGAGTATTCTTTTGGTAATGAGTGACACCAGTGCAAAATTTCATGTTCCTAGCTACTTAAATAGAGGAGTTATAACGAAAAATCTTATATCTGAACAATCAGTTATATGGAGGCTATAGGTTATAGCGACCCGATCTTCGCCATTTGCACTGAGTATTCTTTTGGTAATGAGTGACACCAGTGCAAAATTTCATGTTCCTAGCTACTTAAATAGAGGAGTTATAACGAAAAATCTTATATCTGAACAATCAGTTGTATGGGAGCTATAGGTTATAGTAACCCGATCTTTGTAATTTTCACCCTAAGTTTTCTTTTGATGATGGGTTGAAGTACTGCAAAATTTCAGTTCCTATCTGCATAAATGGAGAAGTTATAACGAAAAATCTCATATCTGAACAATCAGTTGTATGGGAGCTATAGGTTATAGTAACCCGATCTTTGTAATTTTCACCCTAAGTTTTCTTTTGATGATGGGTTGAAGTACTGCAAAATTTCAGTTCCTATCTGCATAAATGGAGAAGTTATAACGAAAAATCTCATATCTGAACAATCAGTTGTATGGGAGCTATATGTTATAGTGGTCCGATTCTTCCCATTCCGACACATGATTAATACATTATAAAAAGCAACCCCCCTACTAAATTTCATCCGGATATCTCGAAAACTGAGAGACTAGATTGCATACAAACAGACGGACAGAGGACATGGCTAAATCGACTCAGCTCGATGTTCTGATAATTTAAGTATAAGTAGCAGCTCCAATCCAGCAAACATTTAAGTATACATTTTAATGGGTGTATCTCTCCTAATTCTGGTACTTACAAACATCGGACCAAAGTTATAATACTATTTCATGCTCATGAAAGGTATACTAAGGCTGACGTTTTTTTCTCGAGTGTTGTTAGTTATCTCGAAAATAACTTTCAGTTTAATAACAAAAAATTTGGATATTCGAATGGCTTTTGCCTACGACATAGTTTTGCATGCAAGACATAGAGTTTAGACACTCTTTTCAGCGAATTATTAGTCTTTCAAAGTTTTTGCCTAGTTGAAAAAATTAACTTAAGCCATGAGGAAATATAGAAGAAGTCTTTAAATAGTGGTACTTTTCCACAGTTTGAAATATGTATTTTTTTGTTGTAATTCCACACTCAAACGAATCATCTGAGAGTATAAAGTTTGCTTCCTGGCGCAAAGAGAAAAACCGGATTCTAATTAAATTTTTTTAAAGTAAACTTCAAATTAAAAGTAATGTTAAAATGAAATATATAGAATTCTTTTACTATTTAAAAGCTCAAGATGGAAATGATCTCCTTATTGCTATTCAACAATGTCACAAATATAAAATAATTTATTGGCTTCTGTGTACAATGATATGTAAACTCATGTTAAAATGAATGACACTTTTATTTTTTATGAACTAGGTTTTATTTATATCCCAAAATATTGTTAAAAACAAGTACTCTGCTGTTTTAAAGTATTGTCTGTTACTTACATTCATAATTTTGCTTTGAATAAAAATGTACTAAAAAGTACTGATTTTTTAGCATGAAAAAGTCTAACGTACTGATTTCCTGCATACAAAATCTGGCAACCCTAGTTGTGGTTATCAAACCCTCTGCTTGACACTGGCTAATGCTTTGCTCGATTTGGCGAGAGAGAATAATGTTGTTATTGAACAAAAATATCTCGAACTCGGTCATTCGCAAATGGAAGTCGATTCCATTCATGGTGTAATAGAAAAGAAGTTGCATGGCCGATAACGAGATATTTTTGTTATTAGTAGTATAATTAAAGCAGCAAAGCAAGATCCTGAGCCCTATAGAGTATTTTATTTAACCTATAAATACTTCTATCGCTTTTCTCAGGGCAAATATGAAAGCTTGAGGCCGGGAAACAAAAAAGGTGATCCGTATGTTACGAACATTGTAGCGTTACATTATAAACCCAGCGAGGGTAAATTTAAATTCAAAACTGACTGATCAGTCATGGGAATATTTACCTAGAAGACCAATGACAACTACTTCCGTACGCTCAAGTGAACGCCCTCCGCTTTATCAAAAGCCACTGACTATAGAAGTAACCAAATTTGAGCATCTTTAAGAAATGAGTACTTATACCCTCATATCATCATATTGTCTATGATACCTTGGAACATGGCTGCTCAGGTATTGAAACATGCCTTCATATTCGTAAATTTTAAGTTTTACTGTGTCTTGGCTAATCCTTAATTAAGTAAATACATATGCACCGGTCAAGCAACAAATTCGTAAAATAAACCATAAAATTTATGTACACTTTTTGAAAATTCATGTTATCTTTTTTAATTTTAGAGAATAAAAGAAGTATTGTATGTTTTACTAATTGTTTTATTCAAGATAGGCTCAAGACGATATATAATGGTAAACTACAATTTTGATATTGTAATTTCTATACCACGGCATAATGTACAGATCTATATATGTATAAACTAAATTCTTTGGTTCTGCAACCAACAACAAAAATTAATTACGGGAAAAAAACAATATAATTTGCCTAGCTCAAAATTATTATTAACAGGCCCTATTCTGCTTTGGTCACAAAAATTTTGTTACCAGTAAATAAAGTTCCTGGTAATTTTTAAACTGTTTTCGCATTCTGCGCACTGGTAGATTTTGTTACTCATAAGCAGGTAACAAAGTATTGTCCCGTGAAGTATGCAACACCGGAATTTATACAAAACTTCATAGCTGAATTTCTGAATAGATTAAATTGCGATTAAAAGAAGTGGTGTTATTTTTTGATAACAAAATTTTCCGGTGTCAAAATGTTCGGTAACAAGCAGAATAGGCCTGTATGTAGAAATTATTATTTTCGATTTAGGTTTTTGGACCAAGCCTTGATATACATTCTTTATATGTGACAGGACAAGTTAAAAGAGAGGTTTTTAAGATCCATTTCTAGCTTATTAGCGATTTTTATAGTAGATGCAGCGCTCTTTTTGGCTNCATAATGTACAGATCTATATATGTATAAACTAAATTCTTTGGTTCTGCAACCAACAACAAAAATTAATTACGGGAAAAAAACAATATAATTTGCCTAGCTCAAAATTATTATTAACAGGCCCTATTCTGCTTTGGTCACAAAAATTTTGTTACCAGTAAATAAAGTTCCTGGTAATTTTTAAACTGTTTNGATAATGTACAGATCTATATATGTATAAACTAAATTCTTTGGTTCTGCAACCACTTAGCTCTACAACAACAACAAAAATTAATTACGGGAAAAAAACAATATAATTTGACTAGCTCAAAATTATTATTAACAGGCCCTATTCTGCTTTGGTCAAAAAAATTTTGTTACCAGTAAATAAAGTTCCTGGTAATTTTTAAACTGTTTTCGCATTCTGCGCACTGGTAGATTTTGTTACTCATAAGCAGGTAACAAAGTATTGTCCCGTGAAGTATGCAACACCGGAATTTATACAAAACTTCATAGCTGAATTTCTGAATAGATTAAATTGCGATTAAAAGAAGTGGTGTTATTTTTTGATAACAAAATTTTCCGGTGTCAAAATGTTCGGTAACAAGCAGAATAGGCCTGTATGTAGAAATTATTATTTTCGATTTAGGTTTTTGGACCAAGCCTTGATATACATTCTTTATATGTGACAGGACAAGTTAAAAGAGAGGTTTATAAGATCCATTTCTAGCTTATTAGCGATTTTTATAGTAGATGCAGCGCTCTTTTTGGCTAAATTGTTGCTTTATGATTCAATAATTAAAGGTTCGATAAACTGACAGTGGTCTCTCTCGCACCGCTCCGTCAGCAGAGGTCATTGTTGCCAGTTTAGCCGTGTTCCGAGAAATCTCGATTTAGCCGGCAGCCGATTGGTTAGCCGTTTTGCAAAAAAAGTTAGCTGTTTTTAGCCGATTTCGCTATTTGCCGTATTTCATTAAAATTCAAATATATAAACATATAAGTTTCCATTTTTACAAATTTAGCGACTCAAAATGTAATAGAAATTGCTAGTCTTATCTCGGAGAAAATTTTCATGTCGGGCTGTGTTAAGTATATGGAATTGAAAGAATTTTCTATAATCCAAAAAGTCTTAAAATACTGGGCCGATTTCAATTTTTTTTATGTGAATATACAGTGACCCAAACACGAACTAGGACGCGATATTTTAGCTTATTATTTTTTTATGAAATTATAGCTGATTACTTACAAACGCCATTTAAATCCAAATTTCATATTTTATGCAAAAATTAAAAAAAAATCTGCATTTTTAGTTTAAAATTTTAGGATAGTAAAGTGCAAATTTGAGGTGGCTGGCAATTATCGTAGATTTTTTTTGCAATTTTTTGTTGACGTGTTCCGCATTGTTTTCCGTATAAAAAAATTTTAGAATATACTTTGTATGGAAAAATTTCGTACACTTGAAATTTTGCAGAATATGCATAATTTTTGCACAGTCTGAGAAAATGAGACTTATATGGTGTTTGTTAAGTAATCAGCTACATTTTCATAAAAAATAATAAACATTAAATAAACTAAAAAAAGTTCAAAAAAGGACGTAGTGGGGACTTTCTTTATACAATTTTTGTTATGAATGGCTTAAATTTAAGTGCGAAGTTTTATTCGCCACACTTAGAAAATAACGAGTGAGAATAAAAGTGCACGAATATCGATGTTTAGCAAAACTCTATGGGAAGACAATACCTGTGANATGAGAATAAAAGAGCACGAATATCGATGTTTAGCAAAACTCTATGGGAAGACAATACCTGTGAATAATTGTATCATGGTGCCAACATACTTTATTGTTGCTTATTATTGCTCCCATACAGGCATGTGAGAGAGTGAGTAGGACATTAAAGGCAGGAGTTTCGAATATATGGACATCAAAATACAATTAAATATTTAGTTGAGTTGTTAAAAACTTGAAGAGCGACCGGCTTGTTCGATATAAATTAATGGCATTTTATTTTCTCGAAATAATGTTGGCCTGTTTTCTGCAGCCCTTTCACAGCTTCACGAGTTCATTTCTCAAAATATCGCCCTCTGACTAAACAAAATACTTAATACTAATATATGTAGTCATTTTTCAGGACGAAAAGTTACCTAGTGCAAATGTTACACTCTAAGGCAAAATTGTTCAACAAAAAATAAAATGCCATAAGTTTGTAATTGATCTCTTTTTTATATTTAAGAACCACAAACATGACTTCTGATCTACGCATAACGAGTTCTTACTTACTAGCGATTTCTTTGAATAAAATATGTGAATTTTAGTCGAAACATTTTAGTCTTTTTTAGCCGGGAAATATGTTGTTACCTGCTCATGAGATGTTAACAAAATTTACCGGTTACAAGAATGGTTTCGAGTTTACATAAAACTCATAGTAATTATATTTTAATTTTGAGCCCTTTTTAGTTTTTATACCGCTATATAGCAAACAAATTACATAATTCACGTAGATACATATCTTAAAATCTCGTTCAATATTTCTTTTAAAATGCCAAATTTCTTGCAAATACATTACAATTTACAAAAGTAATTTCACCAAATACTAATTGCATACTTTGCGTATTTTTCTACTACCATTTTCGTACCAAGGGATTTCCTTCTTCCCCTTTCTCCGTCTTTCGTAAATGCAACCGCTTGTAAGGGAGTGTCAAACCGCCGCTGTCAATAATTATCTAACCTTTTATTTTAGAATCATGCCTAGTGATATATCGATACAATTTACCAAGTAGTTTTTTACTCGATACTTTTTACCGCGATCCAAGTAGGTATCAAAAAAAAGTACCTGTATCGGAAGCGCAAAACTTATTATGCTTCAGCATCTTTTTTGAAAAGCTACCTATCAGAGGAATGGGAAGATATGCGCACTACATTTCCGCAGCTATATAAGCAAGCCCGTCTATACATAACGGTTGTTGAGTCATCTGTCCCTTGCTAGAGGCTTATCTAAAAAACAGGTACAACTATCAGGCATATTCTAAAATTCTAAAATTTGAAATCGACTCGATATCAATAATTTTCCCGATGTTTTTAACCAAAAAATTTACAAGTCGCGCATTAAAATGACTTATTCCATATCGCTGCTGCTTCTTTTACGGTTTTTAATTAGAATATTCACTCTTTTCATCAGATATAATTAAAAAGCATTTGGCAAATCGAGTCGAGTTAAAAGTTTCGAACTTCAGAACATGCCTGTATATCAAAATCTCTCCTTTCAGGAAATCATTTGGAAAAGTTGATTTTTTTGGGAGAAATATAACAAAAAAAGAATTATTTTCTCAAATTTATTTTATATGAAAAAACTTTATCTATTAATCTGGTAAAAATGTATGCTATTGTTTTGGTATGAAAAAATATTAGAAGATAAATAATCTTGTAAAAATGCATATTTTTTATGAAAAAAATTCAATAACTTTGAAAAATTTGCAAAATCGTAGTTCTAAGTACAAGTACTCGATACCTTTCCGATACTGAGTAGGTATCGATACCTTGTTTGATAAAAGTACAAGTACTGATTTGAGTAATACCTTGATGGTATCGATTTATCCCTAATCATGCCTATAACCTAGATTTATTTCGTCCCTCTTTTTACTAATTTGCAATATTTGGGGAGTTCGTACTGATATCAACTTATCTTATTCCACCATGGTATGTATAAGTCAAAAAATTAGAGTTTTGAATTGTCTCTCTTTAGATCTAAGTATGCGATATATGTACATATACTACATGTATAAACAACTCTCACTTACCCACTAAATGCACTGCTACCGCTGGCGGCATCACGAATACTCCCACCAAGAAGTCAGCCACTGCTAGACTCATAACAAAACAGTTTGTAACAGTTCGCAGACGTCGCGTGGTTATTATGGCTACAATAACTAATGTGTTTCCCAACACAGTGATCACGATGAGCACACAGAATATCGTTGTCAGAAAAATACTTTGCCAAGATATCATCAAGTCATAGAAATGCGCCCACTGCTCCGCGGATGAATTTGTCATATGCTCCGACTTTGCGGATGTGTCTGTCCCTGTGGTGAGTACCATAGCAAAGTCCGGATTGTTAACAACTTGTTCATTCAAAACAGGCTGCGACATGTTTGAGGTCTTCGTTGCGAGTGCGGTATGGTATGCGAAGGATGTGTGGCTTAAGATAAATGCATTTTTGCTTATTTCTTTCGCGTGTGCATCCATGACTTTTTTTGTTAGGTTTAATCTTCAGTTATATATGTACTTACATACATATATAATTGCAACTTTAATAAAAAAAAGAATAAAAATAATTGGTGAGGAATTAGTTAGGTAAAATGTGAATGTCAATTAGTTACAAATATGCCTAGAAATCTGTATCTAAATGAGTTCATTGTACAAATCGTGTGATCCCTGCTTTAGGGAGCTGCTTCCAGTAACTGCAATTTTTCTAAACTGGTTGTTTCGGCTGACTTTCTAAGCAAAAACAAACTGCGTTGTAAGCAAAAGCAAATGCTTATACTATTTTGTAGTCAGCAAATCAAACTCTTCTGCAGAATATGGTCAGATGAACTCTTTCTCGACGAATGGAATTTAGGCCTGCTTGCTGACCTGCAAGTGCAGCACACAATTCATCGGAGGTCGACACAGAGCTACACGAAGCTCACAAAACTCCAACGATGCCTCCGAGAGCAGCAACAACAACATACCCGCCCCTACAATAGGTGCTTGAAAAGCCCAAATGAACGTCGGACCCATCGCATCTCCAAAGCCTGCAAAACGGGCACCACTACGTGGCAGCTCCAAAGCGGCTACTTCCAGCCGTAAGGGCAAGNTCGCATCTCCAAAGCCTGCAAAACGGCCACCACTACGTGGCAGCTCCAAAGCGGCTACTTCCAGCCGTAAGGGCAAGGGAGACCGAGGAAGCGGTCTTGCTGGAAGGAAACAGTGGGAAGAAGGTGGCTGCCTTCAGCTGTCGCCCAAGATCGGGCAAAGTTCCGACTCCTAGGGTAGGTTGAAGAGGCAGTACTTGCCTCCGCGTACTTCCCGGGTGAGGAGGAGATAGCCCCGACACCTGAAGCAAAGGCACTAATAGATCACTTCCGGCAGAGTGGTACACAATGGATCCTATGCTGTGATGCAAATGCTCATAGCACTGTTTGGGGAAGCACGACAAAAGGGGTGAATTCTTCCTTGAGTTTATAAGTAGTTATGATATAAGTATTACACCGTGCGACAGTAAATTTTACACATATTAAAATTAATATATTCGCGAAAATATGGGCAATTGTAGTAAAATGCGTTTTAAATGTTTCACTCTGACGTCAGGATTTTTTTAAAGGACTTTCAAATTTCAAAAAGATGATTAACAAATAAAAGAAAAAATCCTGTAGAATTCAAACATATAAAACTTTTTGGTGAATAAGGACGAATGGTTTTGGAAAATTTCCTTTTGAAATTTTATCCTTGAATATCCTTGAAAATTTGCAATATTTTTTTTTTAATACATATAAATGACTGATATACACACGACTACATCCTCGAATTACGTCCTCCTAACTTTATTAACTTAAAAAAATAAAATTAATTGAAAAGCGCATTTTCAATACTTATTCGTCCTTGTAAACCAAAAACTGTATTGTTTTTCAATTTTGCAGAATTCGCTCTTTCATTTGGTATGGAAAACTATCGATACTATCGTGATAGTATCGTTAAGAAAATTAGCCAAATGAACAGTATATTTTAATAACTCGTTTTGAAAGATTTAAAAGAATTTATTTCTATTAAGTCAAACAGTATTGAACCCTAGAATACTAACGTTCGCCTGTGAGGCGGAACGAATTCGGCTTTCTCGCGATATTTCAGGAACGATTTTAATGATCAAAGTAAGCGATCCTGCCAACTCAATCTAGCGCCGTACGAGGTTGTTAGCAGGCGCACATTGTACAGTGGCCTTGCACGGCTTAAGCTCTGATTATGCATACTCAGTATATGAAGTATGCATATGAAGCATATGAAGTATGCATAATCAGATCATTAGTTCCACACACTCTTCTTGACGCCTGACAGGCGAACGTTAGTAGTAAAGGTAATTTGGTTGCTGTACTTATTTCAGTTTTTAACATGTTTGTTGGCTATTTTCTGTCTTTAACCTTTTTTTTACTTTTCGAGAGGGGTACCTATGAAGAACAAGTTCTAAAATGNTAAAGGTAATTTGGTTGCTGTACTTATTTCAGTTTTTAACATGTTTGTTGGCTATTTTCTGTCTTTAACCTTTTTTTTACTTTTCGAGAGGGGTACCTATGAAGAACAAGTTCTAAAATGGTTGGAAGAAATATCGTTGAATGAAAGCAATAGTGAGAACAATTCGGAAGAAGATTTCAGTGAATGGGCCTTATGAATCAAAAACCTAAGAAGTTTGCTTTTTCTTAAGATTTCAAACCTTTTGCTTGATTTATTCAAATAAATTTAANCGTACGAGGTTGTTAGCAGGCGCACATTGTACAGTGGCCTTGCGCGGCTTAAGCTCTGATTATGCATACTCAGTATATGAAGTATGCATATGAAGCATATGAAGTATGCATAATCAGACCATTAGTTCCACACACTCTTCTTGACGCCTGACAGGCGAACGTTAGTAGTAAAGGTAATTTGGTTGCTGTACTTATTTCAGTTTTTAACATGTTTGTTGGCTATTTTCTGTCTTTAACCTTTTTTTTACTTTTCGAGAGGGGTACCTATGAAGAACAAGTTCTAAAATGGTTGGAAGAAATATCGTTGAATGAAAGCAATAGTGAGAACAATTCGGAAGAAGATTTCAGTGAATGGGCCTTATGAATCAAAAACCTAAGAAGTTTGCTTTTTCTTAAGATTTCAAACCTTTTGCTTGATTTATTCAAATAAATTTAATTAAAAGGTCTGAAATTTTAGGAAAAATCAATTGCTTAGTTTTTATTCATAAGGCCCAATGTGATACAAAAGAGTCGATTTCATTTGTAGGTACACTGAGGGAAAAAATATTAAAATCAAATAGAAACGTAATTGTTATTCCTATAAACATCAACGAAAATACTGTATATTGGAAAATATTCAAATCAATTACTTGTAGTTAGTTTTTTTGCAAAATTTCTATAAAGTATATAACTTGTAGTTAGCTACATAAACCTAACTTGAAACTAGTTGACAAGTAATGCAGGGGTAATGCAGTCGCAATCGCGAGATTGTTTTCTTTAAACGCGTTTCTATTTAAATATCCTGCAAATACTTTTTCGAATTGAGGTCAAATAAAAGGATCGAAAATTCGAAAAAGATCGAAATTTTATATTATTATTTTGAAGTTATCTTTGACGGGGTTCGACTATGGGACCACCTACAGCAGAATATGTAAACATATATGAAATGTAATAAAATAAAGTAAATAAATAAATAAAAGAAGTACAAAAAATAAAAAAATATTTTGTTTTTACTATTGATATTTTATGTCCAAAAGTAGTTAGTTACATCAAATGCAGAGGTAACCACTCTTGACTATTTCGCGGTCATCGCCATACAAGTATAGTTAGCTTTCCTCAAAGGAAATATAGAAATAATAGTGGCCTTTAGTTCCTTCCTAATCAACTTCAAGTTAAATTATAGTTAGATACATTTCCTGCAAGGCATGTACTATGTATGTATGTGTGTGTTGTCGTCGCTCTGCATGCTTGGGATGGGTGGAGTGCAATTAGGCCCGCGGAAATAACGCCCAAGGGCTTTACTTCCCCCAAAAAAAAACAGAAATAAAGCCCTCGGGCGTTATTGCCTTTTCGAAAAAGAAATTAAGCCCGCGGGCTTTATTGCCTGTTGCCGGTGGGCATTATTTCCCTTTCGATATGGCAATAACGCCCGCGGGATTCATTTCCTAAAAACTGAAATGAAGCCCGCGGGCGTTATTTCATCTTTATTGTGGCTCTTGTCTCCATTTTAAAATATGTACATCCAAAACCCCCTGTTCTAAATAAAATCTAACTAATGTGATAACATTGAACTAAATATTTGTTGTCCTTTATTATATAAAGAAATTGAAGTTAACAAATTTCAATGCATATATTTAATATATATGTTTGCATGTATGTATATGTGTTTGAATATTAAATAATTCAAAGTTTCAACAAAAAAAGGAACTTGAAATAGCAAAAAGTTAAGTAAATAATTTCGTCGATTGTCGAATAGTTTGACGGCAAATTGGACACAAAATACTTGTACTACCATTTAGATTACGCCTACTGTGCTCTGCAAAGCAATCTGTGCAAAGTTTAAAATCATTGGCCGAGCTTCTCCTCCGATTGGCGGTGTGTGCCTTGATGTCACACAAGCCACTCGACCACGGCTGATTTATGTTATATATTCTGCCCTTTACTCATTTTTGTTGTTTGCGAAAATTTTCAGTCGCCTTCTCAGTTAAAACAACCCGTGCATCATCCACATCACCACTGTACTCTGCGGCGTGGGTACTATTGAATACTTTAATAATTATGAATGTATTTTCCTGTGTTCTGTATCCTAAAGATCCTAGGCCTGATCTTGTTGATATTCTAAGGGATGTTTGGTTCTGTCTTAGCGGCTGGGTTATTAGCATTCAGAGTGAATCCAACCATTTTATTGAGCTTGGGACCGTTTCTTATGAAAAATGTTGTGGAAAAGCAACAATAATTCACAACAATCACAGGTAAGAAGTTATAGCTGCTACTTGGGAGATCACCACATCTACTAATCACAACCGCGGTCTCTGAGGAGATGTGGTGAACTCCGAAATAACAGATATAACTTCTACCTTTTGTAAATTATTGTTGGTTTTCAATAACATTTTTCATAAGGAACGGCCTCAAGCTCAATAAAATTGTTGAATATAATTGTTATAAGGCCATGAATAACAAAAAAAATTCTGAATGAATAATAAATTTAAGGTCAGTCAAACATACCGAAAGAAAGTCCGAGAGTCTCCTTAAAGTCGATGTTTAAAACATCGGTAAAACTTCCATCGATGTATCGTCAATTTCGCGATGTTAGTAAATTGTAAACATCGAGGGCAAACATCGAAAATTGAACCGATATTATCGATGTTTCAAAAACATCAATGCATCATTTGCATCCCTACCTGTAAAAGGGGGAATACCCCGCGCACAGACCCCAAACCCATCATTTTGCAAACGGTCTCGGTCGACAGGAGACAAACTCTCCTGCCCACTTAAGCTGAAATTAGTCAAGAACGTAAACCTACCGGTACGTAAACCCGAATCAGCTGACACGATCTGTCTTATCAGAGCGCCATGTAAATAAAAACTCAACACCGCAGAATTTTTCTGTAGTTGTAGCTAGTGATGGCACGATTAATCGAATAACCGATTATAATCGGTTATTGTCATTCGGTTAACGATTTAGTTGTATCGAAATTTTCATTTCGATTAATCGAGCGATTAACCGATTAATTTTTCAAAATAATCGAAAAGAAACCATCAAAAATTTAATATTTTACTCACACAATAATGTATGAATCAAAATAAGTTGGTATGTTTTTTTACATTCTCGTATTCTGCAAATTTTTTAAACGATATTTTTGCCATAAACGTCAACGCAAGCTTAACCTAAGTAGTGCTAAAAAATCACAACCAAGGTATGCACATATTTTCATTTTGTTTTCCGAATTCGGTGTTGCGCATTTTCTTCTTTTTTATATTGAAGAAAATAAGCAACACCGTTACCAAACAGAAAAATACCAAAAATCAGTGGTAAGTGCCAGATACTTCAGTCTTGGAATTTTTCATACAAAAATTTAATGGGCTACAAAACTGCATACTGAAATCTTTCCAAGAAAGCTAATTAAAAAGCTGTAATTTTTTGTTGAGTTTTTTTAATATTTTATTTTAAAGTTTGATATTCATATTTGTACGTTTTTTTGCTAAAGAATAAGCTATAGTTAAAAACATATCTGAAATTAAAGAACAAAAATATCTTGTCGCGCGCTTCAGTTTTTATAACTTATAAATGGTTTTTATTAATTTTCGATTTTAATCGAAATGACCGATTAATCGGTTAATTTCTTACGATTAATTGCAATTATTAATCGACCGCTTTCGATTAATCAATTAACCGACTAATCGATTATTAAATCTTTTTTGCCATCACTAGTTGTAGCCCGTAGCGCCGAAATCTGCGGAATTTAGATTTTTCCGTGTCAGCTGATTTCTTCCTTCTATAGATGGTTGCCACTTCATCAGTTTTGCAGATGGTAAAAAAGTTATAAGTTCCTATTCAAAATACGTTTAAAATATTTAGTTTATATTTATTTAGCTACAATCTATTACAGCACGAAAAATTGTAGTTGAAAAGGTAAGTTTATGAAAAGGCATTGATGAATGGCAACACTGTAGTCAGCAACACTGAGGGCTCCAGTAATCGACAAAATTCTGCGTATACCGACTGCGTTTAAGTATGCGTTCTGCGCTCTTGACTAATTTTAGCTTTAGAATACCGCGGGGCGAGCAGGCACTGTGCCGAGGCGGGTAAACACGCCACACAATTTCAAGCAGCCACGATTTACTACATTAGAGGCCTTGCCGCCCTGGGGCCATACTGACCAGCTTCCGTAAGTGACCGTTCGGACCGCCAACACTATCTGCCGCCCCTGGGCCGAAGTCACGACCGAGAACCGCTACCAGCTAGGACCGCTAACCGTGCCATCATCGCCATCCAGGGCCACTGCCACCGCCACCACCTATTAGGGCCGAGCTATCACCTTCGTCATCATCAGGGCCACCGTCGCCATTAGTCGCCCCTAGGCTAAACCGCTACCGAGGACCGCTACTTGCGGGCTATAAGGGCCGCCATCATCATCGTCATCTAGGGCCGCTGTCACCGCCGCTACTAATCAGGGCCGAAGTTATCATCTTCGTCAAACAGCCGGGTCGCTACCGCCCTCGCCACTATTTGGGGCACCGTCAACATCACCGCAGGGCCGTCACTACTACAAGGGACCACTACTGCTGTCACGATCAGCATCGCCGCTCTCATTGGCTGCAGTACCCGTGCTATGGGCGTTTACCATCATCACGATCGCTACCGCTCTCCCTGTCGTTATCATTAATCACCGAACCGTCCCCGCTCTCACTGTCATCATCATTAATTATCAGACCGTCACCGCTCTCACCGTCACCGCCACTAGCCACTAGACAGTCTCCGCCCTCTGAACCACGACGCCGACCGCCGACCAGTTAGTTTCTATCCCTCTCAGTATCTCCCTCTCTCTTCTTGTACGTCAAGGTGCTGGCATTCTGACCGAACAGCCGCGTGTGTGTAGTTGTGTTCGCTACATTAAACTACTGTGTTTATTTTATTTAGTGGGGGCTAGTGGGATCTCCGCCCAACCCTGGAGCGGCTGACCTACCTCAGCCTTCGATAAAACCCATCTCATACATTGCACAGCAATACAATAAAAACCCTTGCACGGTGCACGGATTATAAGGTTCGCAAAGCTTTCCCAGGGAAACGGGTTTTTACTGCCCACCGTATAAGGGCTTTGCATGACTTCGAGAATACCCATATGGTTTTTGTAATAGAATGAGCTATATCCAATATATAAAAATCAAGTCTCACAGTGTTTGTGGCCGAACTCCTCCTAAACGGCTCGACCGATCTTCATGAAATTTGTTGTGTATATATGGTATATTTGATATCGCTAGGTGCGAGGGCCTGGCACCTCCCATACAAACCGAATTTTTCATTCTGCATATCTCTGGAAGTGTTCATGGTAGAGTACTCGAGCATGGCATGGAGACATATGAAAACAGTCACATACTCCCATACAAGCCAAACTTTTCATACTGCATATCTCTGGGCACCTCCCATACAAGCCAAACTTTTCATACTGCATATCTCTGGAAGTGTTCATGGTAGAGTATTGGAACTTGGTNCATGGCATGGAGACATATGAAAACAGTCACATACTCATGGAGAAAAATTGTGTTTATTGGAAAAGGGGGCGTGGCACCTCCCATACAAGCCAAACTTTTCATACTGCATATCTCTGGAAGTGTTCATGGTAGAGTACTCGAGCATGGCATGGAGACATATGAAAACAGTCACATACTCATGGAGAAAAATTGTGTTTATTGGAAAAGGGGGCGTGGCACCTCCCATACAAGCCAAACTTTTCATACTGCATATCTCTGGAAGTGTTCATGGTAGAGTATTGGAACTTGGTATGGAGATATATGAAACCAATCACGTTCCCTTTTGTTTGTTTACATTTTTGTTGTTGCCTTTTAGGCTTCAGTGACATCAGCAGAAGTTAGCTGTGTTTCATTTATGTCAAATTCAACATGCGAAGTTTGCTGCGATGAAGGCAGTGGCAATGAATTTAGAATTTGGCCTAAAGTGAGCAGTACTGCTAGCTGCTACTGCTGTATTGTGAGTCCCTCCATTGGACACCACACTTTCTAAAAAACAGCTGGGCATGAATCACGTATGGGAACAATCGTCTGAACGATATCGTGTCGAGATTGTGTTGCTTCATGAAAACAAAATATTGGTTGATCGTTTGTGCGATATTGTCAACTCGATTCTAGTTTTGCTTCACGTAACAGTAACACGTAACAGCAGCACAAATGCATAAATCAGTGTTTTATGAGGCCATTTTGTCAGTGTCGTTTGAACGACTGTCGTTTTAAAGTTACGTGATTCATACCCTGATTTCGGAAAACTGCCGCTGCCACTGCCACTGCATTATTGTATTTTGGGCTTAAGACCTCTCAGTCACTGCCAACTAGGGATAAATCGATACCATCAAGGTATTACTCAAATCAGTACTTGTACTTGTATCAAACAAGGTATCGATACCTACTCAGTATCGGAAAGGTATCGAGTACTTGCACATAGAATTAAGATTTTGCAAATTTTGCACAGTTATTGAATTTTCTCTCACGAAAAATATGCATTTTTACAAGATTATTTATCTTCTAATATTTTTTTATACCAAAACAATAGAATACATTTTTACCAGATTAATAGATAAAGTTTTTTCATATAAAATAATTTTGAGAAAATAACTCCTTTTTTATTATATTTCCCCAAAGAAATCAACTTTTCGAAATGATTTCCTGAAAGGCAAGATTTTGATATACGGGCATGTTCTGAAATTCGAAACTTTGAGCTCAACTCGATTTTCCAAATGCTTTTTATTTATATCTGATGAAAAGAGTGAATATTCTAATTAAAAACCGTAAAAGAAGCAGCAGCGATATGAAATAAATCATTTTAATGCGAGACTTGTAAATTTTTGGGTTAAAAACCATCGAGAAAATTATCGAAATAGAGTTGATTTCAAAGTTTCGAATTTTAGAACATGCCTGATAGTTGTACCTGTTTTTTAAAAAAGCTCTAGCAAGAGACAGATGACCCAACAACCGTTATGTATAGACGCGCGTGCTGATATAGCTGCGGAAATTTAGTGAGCATATCTTTCCATTCCTCTAATTGATTGCTTTTTAAAAAAGATGCTGAAGCATAATTAGTTTTGCGCTTCCGATACAAGTACTTTTTTTCGATACCTACTTGGATCGCAGTAAAAAGTATCGAGTAAAAAACTATTGGTACTTGTATCGATTTATCCCTACTCTCAACAATGAAACCTTTTGGCATGGATTTTCTTCCCCAAATGCAGACCTTAGCAAATGTGGACGTTTGCATGCAAAATACCAGGGCGGGTGGCGCGACAGACATTGCTACCCTTTCAGAAAGGAATTATCCTGAGCAACAATTTGCTAAGAGGTTTATACCAGTACCTGAAGTAAAAGCATGACTTCAAATATAAAGTAGAACTTTTCGACACCTAAAGCCCGATGCAATTTAAATATAGATTGCGAAAATATTTGCTAGGTATCTTTTTTAATATTGTGATTTAATTAAGTCCTAACACTAGTTACTTTATTTTAGCTCGTAACACAGAAACTTTGGCTGCTCATGGAAACTTGGAAACCGACGAAACCGAGTGGCTTCGCCTCAGTGACAAGCTTAAAACGCATATGTACCAACTTATAAAGCACCTCAACAAGTCTCGAAAAAGTAAAGGACATTTCTCCCATTGAACCCAAGGTAAATGAGCATTTTAAATTTTCAAACAAACATACATACAAAAATTAAAGTATTAATTATCTTTTAGCAAACAACTCGCCGCTTATTTTTGCTTACTGCACCTAATAAATGTTCATATCTGTTCTCCTGTTTTTAAATCCTAGTTTGACTTTGCAATTACTTCTTTATTTGCAGTAGATGAGGCAAACAACTCTTTCCTGCCTAAAAATGATACACCATTTGCTGGTTTCATCGAAGTTCACGGTATTTCGGGTGTCAATCTATTTATGTATACGTTTTTCAACCATGAAAACTATTAACAGCCAGTGTAGGAAGGGGTTGTTAATGGTCCCGACATACGGAAACTAATGAGTCGTCAAGATTTTGACCAAGTTCTGACAGACCGAGAATTAAATGCATGGCTCGCATTGAAAGCAGTCATTAAAGGACTTTTGGGTAAAGAACGCAAAGACAACTACAGGCAATCTGTTGCAAACATGTTGGCAGCTTTCGATGAAATTGGGGTTAATATGTCGTACAAAATCAGGGACCGAACATAACAGTTATTGATGAAATCTGTCATGGAAAAATTCACTATGAAGGAAATGTTCTACAACTAAGTGAAACATACCAATCGATTTCATTTTGCACCGAGACTCAAATTTGAAAATAAATTTTTATTTGCAATTTTTATGCAAAATTTAAAAAAACAACAATTATATTTGATTTTTATATTATAAATCCAAAATAACAATTATTTTTGATTTTTATATTATATGGCTGAGATAACAGTTATTGAAGAGTTTTATTTATAAAAGTCATCAATAAAAATCAGTCAGTGACTTTTACTTTTAAAAGTCATTAATATAAATCAGTGACCGACTTTTATTTTTTTAATCAATCGTATAAAAGTCATTAACATTTTTCGCATTTCGACTTTTATAAGTATGATGTTATTTAAAACATATAATTTAAAAATCAAAAATAACTGTTATTTGCAGATTGTTTAAATAAAAATCAAAAATAATTGTTATTTTCGATTTATAAAATAAAAGTCAGAAATAACGGTTTTTAAAGAGTAATAAAATAAAAGTCAAAAAATAATTGTTAAAGAGGGATTTTTTTAATAAAAGTTGTAACTGTTACGGTCCCTGTACAAAATTCATCTCTTGCATCAGCATCTTAATCAACTCGCTCAACAATTGCCAACTGAATCTGATGAGCAAGGCGAACGTTATCACCAAACTGCGCTTCCATTTGAAATAAGGTAACTATAGAGTGCAAGAA
>NW_016157964.1:122568-125253 GCF_001687245.7 Rhagoletis zephyria
TCTCCGAGCCGTTTGATACCAAACGAGGTTTCAGACAAGGGGACTCCTTTCATGTGATTTCTTTAATCTGATGTTGGAGAAGATAATAGTAGCGGCAGAACTGAACCGCTCAGGCATAATACTTTACAAGAGCGTACAATTGCTGGCGTATGCCGACGACATCGATATTATCGGTAAAAACAAGGGCTACGTCTGTTCTGCCTTCTCGGGATTGGATAGAGAAGCAAAGCGAATGGGTCTGGTGGTGAACGAGGACAAAACGAAGTATCTCCTGTCAGCACACAAACAGTCAGAGCATACGCGTCTTGGCACCCACGTCACTGTTGACAGTTACAAGTTTGAAAAAGTAGACGACTTCGTTTATTTGGGAACCAGCATTAACACCAATAATAATGTCAGCCTTGAAATCCAACGGAGAATCACTCTTGCCAACAAGTGCTACTTTGGGCTGAGTAGGCAATTGAGAAGTAAAGTCCTCTCTCGTCGTACAAAGATCACACTCTATAAGTCACTCATCATGCCTGTGCTGGTGTATGGCGCGGAAGCATGGACAATGAAAGCATCTGATGAGGCGGCTCTTGGAGTTTTCGAGAGAAAGATTCTGCGAAAGATTTACGGACCTTTACGCGTTGGTGATGGCGAATATCGCAGACGATTTAACGATGAGCTGTATGAGCTTTACAACGATATAGACATAGTGCAGCGAATTAAAATTCAGCGGCTCCGCTGGCTTGGCCATGTCGTTCGAATGGACAGAAACGCTCCTGCTCTGAAAATATTCAACGCGGGCCGCGATGCTGGTAACAAAGGAAGAGGAAGGCCTCCTCTGCGTTGGAAAGACCAGGTGGAGAAGGACTTCGCTTCACTTTGCGTTTCGAATTGGCGTCGTTAGCACAGAAGAGAAATGGCCGGCGTGCTGTTTTGGACTCGGTTAAGAAGAAGAAGAAGCATGCATACGCTGACGAAAATCTTCAGACATATAAAGAATACAGGAAAATGCCATAGACAACATAAGAAAAATGGTTTAGAGAAAATAAGCAGGATATTGTCCACATCCGGTGGCTTTTAAGCAGATGCGCAAGCTATATGTAATATAAAACCTTACCAAAATTTACATTTTTAAAAAACCAAATGCAATTAAATTACGATATTGAAGATATATTTTTTAAATGCAACCAATATAATGATTAACAAACTGATAGGGGAAAAAGTACAACACATTACAAAAAATTTACATCTTTAAAAAACCAAATGTAATTAAATTTGGATACTCAAGATCTAACTTTTAAATGTAACCAATATAATGATTAACAATACTGATTACAGAAAATACTTGAAAATAGCAGAAAATACTTGAAAGAAGCGCTTTTTTCGACCAGTTTTATCTATATTCCTTTCGTGTATTCATTATTTAAATTTTTTTTGTAAAATTCTACCTCATATTACATATAACTAAATACGTATATATGAGCATTTCTCTGACGTAATGATTTTTATACCCGAGCGCTCTTGTGCACAAGGGTATTATAACTTTGTTCACATAAAGGTTGTTTGTAACAGGCAAAACGAATTGAGATAGATATAGACAAATGCATACATAAATGATCAGAATGAAAAGAGAAATCGATTAAGCGGTGACTGTCTGTCCGTCCGTCCGTCCGTCGTGTAAAAATTGAGATATCTTAACGAAACTTGGTACGTGCACTTCTTTCTGGCGTAGGACGGATGGTATTGAAAATGGAAAAAATCGGACAATAACCACGCCTACCTCCCATATAACGGCAATTTACAGAAATACGAAAACTGCGATATTTAAGTAACTACTGAAGATTATTCACTCAAAGTTGATATTTACAATAAGTTTTAGACGAAAAATAATAATATTATACTTTTTTGGAAAATGGGCGTAGCCACGCCCACTTATGGTTACATGTGTATATCTTGGTAACCGTTGCACCAATTTCTTCCAAACTTGGCACAATTGTTGGTACAGCATATCAAATGGCCGAAAATTTTTAAAATCGGACAATAACTACGCCCTCATCCCATATAACGGTAATTTATAGAAATACGAAATCTTCGATAAATCAGTAAATATTTAAGCTAATTTATTCTAAATTTATGCTTGCAACAATTCTTTACCAAGAAGCACGTTTATGATAAAATTTTGGAAAATGGGCGTGGCACTGCCCACTTATGATCGCATATATGTATCTCGGTAACCGTTCCACCAATTTGTACCAAACTCAGTATTATTGTGTTAGCTTGCTGCATAGAAGAAAAACGTTGAAAATTATTGAAATCGGATTAAAATTGAGGCCGCTTTTCATATAACGGTAAATTTCAGAAATGCTTGAAGCTTCAATATTTCGAAATTTAAGGACGCTAATTTACTCAAAATTGATACACCCCGGCTTACCATGTAGCGTCATTTATATGTATTTAATGTTCGGCTCCGCCCGAACTTAGACTTTCTTACTTGTTTTAAAAGACTTTATAATTACAATGATATTATTAGTTCCAAAACTTATTAGGGGTATTCTCTGAGTCTTGCAAAGCCCTTGCATGGTGCACAGATTGCACGGATTGCACGGTAAAAACCGGTTTTCGTATGGGACAGCTTTGCAAACCGTGCAATCCGTGCACCGTGCAAGGGCTTTGCAAGACTCAGAGAATACCCCTATT
>NW_016157964.1:127820-136042 GCF_001687245.7 Rhagoletis zephyria
AAATAAGAACTAAAAAATTTCAAGGATATTCAAGGATAAAATTATAAAAGGGCATTTTTAATACCTACTCGACCCTTACGCACCAAAATATTTAATCTGTTCTAACTTTGCAGAATCTTCTCTTTAATTTGATACCCATACTGGTTTTTTAAGTTTGCACATTGCACTGAATTTTTTAAATCATTTTTTGAATTACTCATATCTTTCAAATTTCAAGTTTCTTTAAAAAAATCCTGACTTCAGAGAGGAAAATTAAGATCGCAATTTTATTGTATTTAGCCCTTGGTTTCGCGAATATATTGCATTTTTGTGTGTAAAATTGCCTGTTGCTAGGTATTATTTATATGTATATTTATACAAAAAAAAATATTAAATATTAAACATACAAAAGGAAATATAGCCAAAACTGGTCAATATAAGGCGTTTCTATTATTGCCACAAGTGTAAATTACAAATCCCGAAAATCCCGGGATTATTTGCCTTGACTTAACATTCCTAGTGCGTATCATAGACGAAACATAGCTTCGAGCAGACCAGCTCACTTCTTCTCTTATGAAAAAAACTTTGCTTGAAATTGCGAAATTTGTAAGATTCGTAATATTCAGGTTAGGAAATTAAGGTGTTGCACACTAGATATACATAAATATGAAACTTACGGAATCTGTAGTTCGTATGTTTAATTTAAACGGCTGGACCGCTTGTATTGTTGTTTTTATGTTTAGTACATGTGTAAGTTTTTTTGTATAGCCAGAATTGGCCTAATTTTTCTATTAGAAATTTTCGAAAATTGTCATAACCACGGCGTTCGATACATTAATCTTATGTAGAATCTGAATCCAAATATGAGATGGTCTTACATTAGTGGAACGGTTTTCGAGATATTTTAAAATTTGGCTCGTTTTGCTATTTTCGTGTTTTATGCATGTGCAAGTGGTTTTTATATAGGGAAAATTTACCAACTTTGTAATTTTATATTGATTACACTGCCCAATAAAATTCTGTTGCGTACATATTGTAGCCGATTCTTATAGGATTTTCCCGTAGAATACGAATCTGGCCGAAAAGATATTGGATTGGCTCTAGTTTTCGCGCAACCTAGGTTTAAAGGTGACAAAAAACGTGTTTTGAACACTTTCCAGCCTCTGTAAAACAATAAATTGAGGCAATATATCTATCTGTGTGGGGGGATATGAAAGCCTAGATACTACCCTTTAATAGTCAAAATCAAAAAATTATGGTTCGAACACTGAAAGCAATTGGAAAAAAATTTTTTGTACGAATATGCACAATTTTTTTTTACTCTTGTTTTGTCTATTTTTGATCACTTGTGCTAAATGAATCTGAGGCGCTGGAAATTTCTAAAGAGGCTGAAATTGAAGCTCAAGCGTTCACCTAGGAGAACATAACACATCTAAGAGAACATATTAAATCTAAGAGAGCATAACACAATTTATGTTGACTACAATATTACAGACGATCTTTATAGGATTTGTCCTGTAGATCCCAAATCTGATATTGAAAATTTTTAATTGGCTATAGCTCTCAAGCAACTTAGGTTTAAAGGTGTCTTCGTCATCTTCATCTCCCCCGCTAGAGTCAGTGTCCATCGGTATTTGGTGATTAATCCATAAAAAATCGAGTTATACTTCAAAGATTACTACAGGAATTTCTGCAGTATTTGGTAAAGGCCGTTAACCGTTCAACCATAATTTTTTGAGTATATTAAGAGTATTATTTTTTTAGTATATTAAGAGTATTATAGGGCTGAACCTGAATATTGCGAATTTTAAAAATTTCGCAACTTTAAGCAAAGTTTTTTTATAAGGAGTGAGCTGGTGGGGTGTGCAATATGGTATAGTCGTTGTGCTGGGTATGCAGATACAGTTGCACGGTTATACTCAATCCCGAATCTTGCGTCCTCGTTCGCGCCTCTGGGCAACGTGAGCAACCCATTTGAGGGAGGCGGTAACCAATTCGAGTGGAGCCTTGGGGCACTGCAGAAAGAGAGGACCACTCCGGCTTATGCGGTTTAAGGGCTCACTGAAGTATGCAGCGTCTGTTCACCTGTAGGTGCTGCTGCAAGCGGGCATCTGTCTTGGAGCAAATGGCTCGCTATATAGACGTGTATTCGGGTTCGGACCATCCCGCCCCAGCAATGGGTTGTGCGCTGAATTTGGACGAGCATCTAACCACAATCCGCATCAAAGCGAGATTCTTCAACAACTCGCTAATCTGTGCCCATGCCCTACGGAAGAGAAGGACGAGGCGTCCAAGGATCTTTTCTATGAGCGCTACGATCGAACGATGAGCTGTATGAGCTTTAAAACGATATAGACATAGTACAGTGAATTAAAATTCAGCCGCTCCGGTGGCTTGGCCATGTCATTCGAAAGGACAGAAACGCTCCTGCTCTGGAAGTATTCCACGCGGGCCGCAATGCTGGTAACAAAGGAAGACCTCCTCTGCGTTGAAAAGACCAGGTGGAGAAGGCCTTAGCTTCACTTGGTATTTCCAATTGACGTCAGTTGGCACAGAAGAGAACGACTGGCGTGCTTTGTTGAACTCGCCCAAAATCGCTTCGCTGGTTACAGCGCCCAATAAGGAGAAGAAGAACTGATCGGGTAGATACTTAGTTGTATTTCGTCTATGCTACGCACACTTAATTCCTGAGTAACATAAGCTGCTTACTCTAAACGGTGAAAGCGCCAAAATTGTCTTTACTTGCATTAAAACTATCGACTTTTCCCTCCAAAACGCCGCCTTAAGTGGGTACATATCTTAAAAAGGAAATATTTCAGAGCTAAATTTATTAAACCATAAAAATCCAGATTTTTTAAACTTTTGATTCGGACAGGCGAAAACGAGCGTTTCTAAGAATTTAACTTACGTAAATTCTGTTCTTTGCGACCCTAAAGAAGAGTTTCTTAAATTTACAGCAAAATTCAAAATGGGTCCTCAACGATTTTTTGTATTTTCTGAGTTTTCATATGGAATGACTCTTCAATATTAGCTTATGTGATGAGTTTCAAAGTAATATGCAAATGTTTAATGTTAAAAATCAGTACAATGCTTATAGGTTCGAATACTTATTTTTTCCTTTAGCTTATTTTTTAAAAAGTGCCGTTCTGGAATACATTTTACAAAAATGCGAAAATAAGAAAAAACAAATAATTTTTGAAGCGCCTGAAAGCAGTTTCGTATTCTGCACAAATTTCACGTCAGTAAACGATTTCAATTTATCAATCCTAAAAAAATATTAAACAGTACCTGTCATGTACACTTGGTTTGGAAATGACCCATGTATGTATGCATATTTTTTACCAAAATAAAATTTTTAAACTTTTTATCTTTTAACTAAAGTTTGGACAACATTATTCGTATTTTATAATGGCTTCAGACAAATGCAAGTTTGAAGTTGGTAGAAAATCGCGTTTTAGTGGAAGGTGTTGCTCATTTTCTCCATTCAGTAAATAATTGTCGAACATACTTTGTATGGAAGACCTGCGTGAAAAAATTGCCCGAAATCAACGTGATTTTCTAGCAACTTCAAACTTACACTTTGTTGCACTAAAATTGCATTGTCTATATGTACTATAACTGCATGGTTGGAAGTTTTCTTAAAAAGCTGATTAGAAGTGTCAGACCTGTTTGTATACGAGCGTATACTGAACAACCTATTTGTAACTATTTCGACTGGGAACGAACTACGCATTCCATGAATCTCTTCATGTTGATTTTACATATTTCACGCAAGATAAATGTGCTTTACCAAAACCAAGATAATTTCGACAATTAGCTTCTTTCTTCAAATTCAAATGCAAAAACTGTATATGGTCGTAAACAAAGAAGCGCTGAGGGTTAAGTGACTTTTTTTACCAGTTTTTGTTTTTATACCCGACCGCACTTGTGCACAAGGGTATTATAACTTTGTTCACATAACGGTTGTTTGTAACAGGCAAAACGAATGGAGATAGATATAGGCCAATGTATACATAAATGATCAGAATGAAAAGAGAAATCGATTAAGCGGTGACTGTCTGTCCGTCCGTCCGTCCGTCCGTCTGTGCACACGATAACTGGAGTAAAAATTGAGATATCTTANTCCAAACTTAGCACAGTTTTTGACCCTGGTACAGCATACCAAATGGCCGAAAATTTTTAAAATCGGAAAATAACCACGCCCACATCCCATATAACGGTAATTTCGAGAAATACGAAATCCTCGATAAATCAGTAAATATTAAAGCTAATTTATTCAAAATTGATGGTTGCAACAATTCTTTACCAGGTAATACGTTTATAATAAAATGGGCGTGGCACCGCCCACTTATGATCACATCTATGTATCTCGTTAACCGTTCTAGCAATTTGTATCAAACTCGGTATGGTTATTGTGCTTGCCACATAAAAGCAAACCGTTGAAAATTGTTGAAATCGGACTAAAATTACGGCCGCTTTTCATATAATGGTAAATTTCAGAAATGCTTTAAATTTCAATATTTCGAAATTTAAGGATGCTATTTTACTTAAAATTTATACACCCGCTTATCATGTAGCGGTATCTTTCGGAAAGGTGGAAAACATATATTTAATACTTGCGCCGGGTTTTTAATGTTCGGCTCCGCCCGAACTTAGACTTTCTTACTTGTTTTTTTTTTTATTTAATTGGCCCCATCGCGAATTTCATGTAAATAAATATTCTCAAAAGTTATAAAGCAAAACAAAAACTTTTTTCCCAATTTGTTTTTGATTTCCTTGTTAAATTATGGCAACAATTTATTCACAAGGAACTGGCATTAGGGCTGAATGTTTATAGTTTTTTCATAAAAGTTTCGCACATCATATAACCAGCATCACATAAACCCACGTTTTAAACTTCGTAAAAATATTATAAAAATCAAAACAACTTTAATAATTACACCCAAAACCTTTAAACTTTTTATTTAGTATTTTAAAAAAATTCTAGGTATGCAGTTTTACAGTCCATTACATTTAATTAGCTAACAGTGAAAATTTTAATACACTGTTTAGAAAATCGCGTTGATTTTTAATAATTTTGTTGGCTGACACTGCTAGGCATTTTCTTCCATATAAAATGCACTATCCTAAGATAAAACGTAAGTGAATTGAACCTCTACTTGGCTTGTTATATTTTTTAATAAATAATCTTCANGAACTTTAATAATTACACCCAAAACCTTTAAACTATTTATTTAGTATTTTAAAAAAATTCTAGGTATGCAGTTTTACAGTCCATTACATTTAATTAGCTAACAGTGAACATTTTAATACACTGTTTAGAAAATCGCGTTGATTTTTAATAATTTTGTTGGCTGACACTGCTAGGCATTTTCTGAATTGAACCTCTACTTGGCTTGTTATATTTTTTAATAAATAATCTTCAATATAGATCAAACTAAAAGCTCCTTTTCATATACAAATCCGTACGTGTCGCACCCGTGACAGAGGAAATTCGGGTTTTTTTTATAAAAGTGGAATATTAAAGTGGAATAAATTCGCAGTTTCGGTAAAATATATCTGCTCCAAAAAGCTGGTTCTTTTTTGTCCCACCCTTGACAAAGGAAATAACTCAAATTTGTTCCGATATAAAAATAAATTGGAATTTTTTTTCGTATTTGGTTATAACTCATATATGTAATAGTGAATTAGGTGTAGCTTTATCAAAATGTAGAATTGTTGAGTACTTTACATTTAAATTAAAAAAATAACATTTTTACTGTGCAAATGTCGCACCCGTGACGGTGAAATACCCCATATCTGTATGTTGTCGGGTTAAACACAATATGTACATATGTCATATATGAATATAAATATAAAGAATGACTTTCGCAAAACAATTTCTCATAGCAATTATTGATGTTTGGCCAAGCTTTTGTAACAATACTTGTGTGACATTCAAGAGCCCATTTAGGAATATGAAATGCAAATTATATAAATAAAGTTTCCATTAAAAAATATATATATATATCTGTTAAAAAACATGCGTGAATGTACATAAATAAAAAANATGTGACATTCAAGAGCCCATTTAGGAATATGAAATGCAAATTATATAAATAAAGTTTCCATTAAAAAATATATATATATCTGTTAAAAAACATGCGTGAATGTACATAAATAAAAAAATATTAGAAAAGGTTAGTGTGCGTGATTTATAAAATCATCATCGTGAGCGTGTGCGAAAGTGAGCCAAAAACACTCACGCGCGCGTGCGAGTGCAGTGCAGCGAGACGCGGGGCTCATGAGCGCGACCGGGCGCGGCGCGGTGCGGGGAGCCAGTAAATGTGAACCCGCCAGGTTATGCACTCGCAAAATTAAAACTTACCGGAGTACATATATTTATTTTCCAATATCCAATAAATCCGGAAGTATTAAATAATTATTTATTTCATTTTATTAATAATATTTTGTATCAATTTAAATAATTCATTGCATTTGGACGTAATGTTCTCTACGGCGAAAAATTCAGATTCGCCGGCAACACCGCCTTGTTAATTCGCCTTGAGAGTGTCATTTCAGAATATGGTTTTATTACTCATTTGCACAAATTTGAATATAACTTTATTTCACTTCTGGATTGGAAATAACGCCATATGGTTTTATTTCCAAAACAAAATGGAAATAAGACCATATGGCGTTATTGCGTATGGTGTTATTGCACCTCACCCACATCTCTAGTTAGTCAGCCATCAATTTATTAGATTTTGAACGCCGATAACCACGCCCACATCCCGTACAACGGTCATTTAGAGAAAACCAAAATCTTCGATATATCAATAACTACTGAAGCGAATTTATTAAAAAATAATGTTTGCAATAATTCTTAAAAAAGAAATACGTTTATAACAATTTTTTTTGGAAAATGGGAGTGGCAACGCTCACTTATGACCACATATGTGTATCTCAATAACCGTTCCATCAATTTCTACCAAACTCGGTAATAATTGTTGTGCTTGATACATAAAAATAAAGGTCTGCTTATGCATACTTCGCATAACTTCGCATAACCATTGTACCACTGCAATTGAAATATCACTTAAGAAAATGTGAAGCAAAATCTAAACAGAACAGATCGCTAAGTTTTAACAAGTTCTGTTAATTTCTGGGTATGGAGTACATACAAATTTTGTTGAAGAACGCCCTATCTCAAAATACATTGAAAATGTGCTGAGATAGGGCGTTTTTAAATCGGCAGCTGAGAAAGGTCGATCTTCCACTCAGCCATCGATATATGCATATATATGTACGTACATAAACTCATAAATATTTAATTCAATAGATCGGTCTTGTGTCGTCTACAAAGGTGTACCGAGCGCTCATTTACCTGTTACACATAGTGATGAATTACAAGTTCCAAATCATCCATCCGTACTCGAAACTGTCTATGATTTCAAACGGCGGGGTGAAATAACGCAAACGGCAGTAACGCAAAATTTGCTTTATTTCACTTTTAAATGGGAAATAATACCAAAATCTGAGTTTTGCTTTATTTCCAACAAAGGCTGGAAATAATACAAATTTTGCCTTTTGCTTATTTATACCATTTGTAAAAACAAAAAACAGTTTACTGACAGAAGGAAAAAGAACTTTGTTTATTCCAAAAATGCAATTAAACCAAGGCTCATTGAACAGGTAATATCAGTATAGCAGCTGACTTGATTTTTTTCAAATTATTTGTTCTCGAAAATGTCAAATATTTTACATTTCTTCTCACAAAAATTCTAAATTGTTAAAATCTATTTGCACGTGAAACATTTTCCATACAAAACTAGCGATTAAATAGCAGCTTTTGGAAAGCTCGCCCAACTCAGCAGCACAACCGCTGATTACTGGGCCTGCCACAGGATAGTGGATCAATGCTTCGAGAAGCGAACCAATTTACTAAGAAAGAAAGTTGCAACAATTTTCATTGTTTCAATTCAAATTTTTTACCTTTTTCGTATTTCGCATGGCACGCTTTGATGTAGAAAAAAAAATCAGAACAGTTTTTGGCACCTTCGATACCAGAAGCAACAACAAAATACAGGCAAATGTTGTTTTTGCTCAAATGCTCTAAACCTGTTTGATAGGCCTTGAATTAAACAAAAAATGTGATATAATTCATATGAAGAAAGTAATATTCACAAAATATTTTTACTTATGAAAAGTCTAACAAAATATAGGAAAAGCATCGTCTTTAAAAACTGCTCCGCATATTGGAC